>NC_046637.1:15020742-15211081 GCF_900324485.2 Mastacembelus armatus | reverse complement strand
TTGAAATCAACCAGGTTCTTACTAAGAGTAATGACTTCCTAAATAAAATGTTTTCTGTTAAAGTAAAAATAAATTTGGTTATTAGGCCCGAGCAAGGACCGAGGTCCAAGCGCAGGGACTATTATAATCGCTCAATGGGCAAGGGACGAATAAGCGGGGGGGCGGTTTCTGGCATCGTTTTCTGTCTCCCCGCACCCCACCATGACGTTACTGGGCGTTAGACGTTTCCGAAAATGTATAGTGTGTCGCTGTCGCGCGGCCGTGGGCCTGGAAACTGCTAGGATTATTATTATTATTATTATTTTTTTTTTTTTTTGTTATTATTCTTCTTTGACCTTTACAGCCTTATTTGACCCCCTGAACGTGTGTTAAAACTCACCAAACTTTGCACCCCCCTCAGAATCGGGTCACAATTTGATATTTTATGGGTTTCATAAACGACCTCAAAAGAATGGCTCTGCGGCGCCCCCGACAGAGGTCGAGATACATTGGGCCTATGGGAGGTCATGTGACACTTTTTTCATCGTACAGTCACCGGCTTTGGCATGTTTATTCTTCATGTCAGGCCAAGCAAGAAAGCTTATCGTGTCCAGGTCGTGTGACCGACAGCAAGTCCACCAGCTGGGAGTTTATCTCGAGGTCATTGAGTTCGTTGATTTTGCTCACCTCGTATTCTTTCGAACTCCTTGGGCTTTTCACCGATCGAGCTCATTTTTGGCCAGCGTCACCTAGACCCATGGGGCTGCAAAAGTTATCCAAATTCTTTGAATAAGTATTACGGTTTTCCTTTGGCGGGCACTGCAAGTTGGCCCAGGTTTTTGGCTCGCCGCCAGTTCTTCAACTTGTAATAACTCTCACACGCATGGTCGGATTGGAATCGGACCAATTGATGAATTGTAGACCCCGGGGGCCTGAGTCCAGGTGATTGAACAAAATCACTGTAGGCCCTATAGCGCCCCCTATATAACAATGTGAATATTTGCAGAAATTATTATTGAGAAATACACATTTACTTTGTCAGAAATGGACCAAAGTTTGCACACAAATCCTTTAGGGCATTCTGAGCAAAAAAGCCAATGACAGCCATGCTCTATTTTCCACGCTGTTGCCTTGGAGATGACACACACCCACCTTTCATTTCCTATGGGACTTTTAAACTTCAAAAGGATATAACTAAAGAAATGTCTGCTGCAGCTGTCCTGTATTTCTGTGTGTCTGTATGTGTGTCTGTATGTGCCTGTATCACTGTGGCCGAAGAGACGTGACCTCTGAAGCGGTTAAAATCCCACACACCTCACCTTTCCGGGTGCAAATTCTCCTCTCACTTAAAAGGCACCCAGTGAGGTGACTGGATCCACAGTTTGACCTTGGCATTGAATAAATCTTGTGTTTTCTGAGAGACAATACTCTTTTCACTGTGATGTTGTGAAAAACATGTTAGCTTTTCATCTGTACTGTGGCATGGAGACTTATTCTGTTAATGTCTTAATATGTGTGTCAGTGTGTTTTTGTGTCTCAGGACATCTGGAAGTGTGTGTTTACAACTGTTCCACTGTAAGTGTCTGTGCAGCGGTTTTACTGTTTTGAACAACAGACTTTTGACTTGAGTGTTGTTTGGGAGCACGTCCTCGGTTTTGCCAAAAGATGGCAGTAGAGCTCTATGTAGCACATTGTTTCTGTGACAATGAATCAACAGACTTGACTTGAGTGTTGTTTGGGAGCACATCCTCAGTTCTGCCATCAGGTGGCCGTGGAGCTCTATTTTCCACACTTTCTGTGGCAATGGCTCACAATCAGCATTGGATGCATTAAACTTAAAAGTGTTTTAAACTTAAGGCCTTCTACTTTTGCTCCTGCATTCATGTGTCTCTGTATGTGTGTCTGTATGTGTGCCTGTATCACTGATGTGACCTCTGCAGCGGTTAAAATCCCACACACCTCACCTTTCCGAGTGCAAATTCTCCTCTCACTTAAAAGGCTCCCAGTGGATCCACAGTTTGACTTTGGCATTGAATAAATCTTGTGTTTTCTGAGAGACAATACTCTTTTCACTGTGATGTGAAAAAAATCACAGAGCTTTTCAGCTGTACTGTGGCCTGGAGACGTATTCTGTTAATGTCTTAATATGTGTATCAGTGTGTTTTTGTGTCTCAGGACATCTGGAAATGTGTGTTTACTTTTGACTTCAGTGTTGTTTGGGAGCACGTCCTCTGTTTTGCCAAAAGATGGCAGTAGAGCTCCATGTACCACATTCTTTCTGTGACAATGAATCAACAGACTTGACTTGAGTGTTGTTTGGGAGCACATCCTCAGTTCTGCCATCAGGTGGCAATAAAGCTCTATTGTCCAGGTTGTTTTTGTGGCAATGTCTGATATCCAGGATTGTTTTTCAAAGGGAGTTTTAAACTTAAAGGTGCAATGCTGAATGAATACATGTCGCCTGCTGTTGCTCCTGCATTTATGTGTGCGGAATTCTGCGTCCAGTCAAATGAACATTTACAATGGTCCATGTGCAGGTTTGCTGCTCTGCTTGTGTCCGCGGGTGTGTGAGAGGTTTTGTGTGGCTGAATGTGTTTGTTGATGTGTTAATATGTGTATCTGCTTGCGTTTGTGTCTCCGTACGTCTGGAAATGTGCAACTGTGCTTTCAACTGCTGCTGTTTCAGGTCGGCCGCGCGGTTTCAGCTCGGCTTTGGCCGCGGGTCGCTCGCGGGGGCGGCGGGCCGGGGGAGGCGGTCCGCTCGAGGCGAGGGCCGATCATCGCCGCTTGCGGCTATATTTTAAAATTCTAATTGCTTTGTGTGTTTTTTTCTCTCTTTGTGCTCTTCTTAGTAGTTTTAAATGGGTGGGGCATACTTGGGGAATAGTACTGTAACATAATTTTTTGCATCTCATCTACCTTACTGTACTCTCAAATATTCCTTCTTGTGTTGTTTTGCATTAGGTTAATTATTTGCCTTTGTGTACAAAGGAATGCTATACAAATAAACTTGCTTTACCTGTTTTCCTGTCACAATACAGTGCTGCTCTCATGACACACTGCTGACACACTATGATTGTTTTGGGTCAATTAATACCAACAAACCAGAAGAATGCAGTTACAATAATCAAAAATGAAAAATGTGTGTTATATAAAATGATTTTGTATTTTATACTGTAAATTTGTGATAAACACCACAGGTTAATTGTTTTTAGTAAAACAGAGGCTGGAATGTATTTGTATTGGAGAGTGTTATAGAAAAAGCAGCAAACCTGGCTGTGTAAGTCCTCAGCTGTATGCTTGAGGTCGTCTTTCTGGAAATGCAAGGTTGTAGTTCTCTTGCAAACTGCATTAGGTTTTTCTCCAGCATTTCCATATAGTTTACCCCGTTAATTCTACCCTCTATCTTCACAAGATATCCAGGACCTACTACTGACAATCATCCCCACAGCATGATGCTTCATGGTGGAGGATGTCAGCTTGTGATCATGTGCATGATTCGGTTTTCTGTCATCAGACCTTAAACCATAGATTAAACTCTAATCCCGCAATTTAATATGTATTTCTTCCTTCTTGCACTGTCACCTCCGCCCCATCTCTAAACTACCTTTCATTTCCAAAATACTAGAAAAAATAGTCGCCACTCAACTCCACTCCCATTTAATTCAAAACAACCTCTATGAACAATTCCAGTCCGGTTTCTGGCCCCGTCACAGTACAGAAACAGCTCTCATCAAAATCACAAACGACCTCCTCATGGCAGCTGATTCTGGTTTAGTCACTATCCTCATCCTCCTTGATGTGAGTGCAGCCTATTACTCACTCCATCCTCCTCAACAGATTATCTTCCATCAGCATCACTCACACCCTCCTCGACTCGTTTCACTCATATCTTTCAGGTCACATGTTCATCCAACTCAAAACTTTCAGATCCCAGCCCTCCCTCGTCACCATAGGTGTTCCCCAGGGCTCAGTCCTCAGTCCAAATTCAGAGTTGAGTTCAAAATCCTCCTCCATACATTCAAGGCCATACATAACTTTGCCCTAAATGTCAGACCTCCTCCATATCACCACCTCCTCCCTCTCCCTTAGATCCT
This sequence comes from Mastacembelus armatus, assembly GCF_900324485.2. Taxonomy (NCBI): domain Eukaryota; kingdom Metazoa; phylum Chordata; class Actinopteri; order Synbranchiformes; family Mastacembelidae; genus Mastacembelus; species Mastacembelus armatus. The sequence continues at coordinate 15,207,005 of NC_046637.1, read as the reverse complement.
CCTCCTCTATCCACCTCATCGTGCTCTCTGCTCACCTCAGCACCATGGAGAGCAGAGCTTTCAGTCGCTCTGTTCCCAAACTATGGAACTCACTACTCCGGACATCCGCAACATCAACTCTCTTCCATTATTCAAATTCAGACTCAAAACTCACCTGTTCAAAATATCATATTCCCTGTAACTGCACTGCTCCGTGTTTACTGTTCTTTTATTGTGTTTTATCATTGTTCCTTATTGTCTTTGTTTTGTAAAGCGACTGAGTTTTTTGACAGGCACTTCAAATAAAATGTATCATTATTATTATTATTATTATTATTATTATTACTCAGTTTTTGAAGACAGTCTGCTGAGGTGATTGGATCTTCCAGGTAGAGGTGTAGTTAAACAGTTACTTAAAACACATTAACTGCACACAGGCCCTCTGCATTTATCAAACTGTGTTACTTTTTAAAATCAGGTGGCTGCAACAGAGATGATTTAAGGGAGTGACTGTAAATGGGGTAGATATTTATTTCATCAGTTTTCTGTTTATTTTTTATGATTTAGATTACGTTGAAGGAAATCTGTTTTACTTTGAAAATCAGCGTCAATACAAAATTAAATTGACCATGATTTAGTGTGATAAAATAAAAGGTTGAAAACATCCCAGGAGTTGAATATTTTTTATTGTCATGGATAGTGTATGATCTGAACCAAATGGTACCTAATAATCCCAGTTGTCTGTCAAGAAGGGTTTTATGGTACCCAGAATTGAAGGCTGCATTTAGATCAAACACAGAAACTGATCTTTACTAAAGTTTATATTTTAACATTCTTAATCAGTGCCGCAGTCTTGTTTGAAGATAAACTGAATACTGTCCTCAAGACCATTTATATTTAAAAAGAAATTAGTCTGTAATTATTTAATATTGGAGGCAGTCTGATGATTTTTTTTTTTTTGCAAAGCAAACTCATTATTTTGAAATAGGAAGAGAGTGACTAACCCATGGTGGCAGTTAGTTTTTAAGCAGTGATAAACAAGACCTGAAAATGGTTGCTATTCCTATTGAAGAAAAAAGCTTGTCGGGAACACACAAACCAATGTTCAAATGTTGCTATAGTATAACCACTAATAAATTTATTTACAATGACAGATAAAGATTGACTTTATGACACCATCTAACATCTACTGCTGTACTGCAGGGACCGCAACAACAAGCCCTGGATCATGAGTGACATCAAGGGCCTTCTGAACAAGAAGAGGCCTTTAAAGATGGTGATCAGCAAAGCATAAGAGCATGCAGAGTGAACTCTGAGAACTCAGAGTGAACAGGAAGGCAAAGGAGCAGTACAGGAGGAAGTTGGAGCATAAATTGCAGATTAACAGCATGATGAAGGAGTGGGATGAGATGAAGATCATCACTGGCTGCAGCTCGAAGCATGGTACCACCAGGGGTGGTGTGGGGGATGTGAGGAGAGTGAACCAATTGAACAACTTCTTTAACAGGTTTGATCTCCCCAAATCATTCTCACCTCAGAACAATGCATCTCCCACCCACCCTACCACTCTGTCACTCTCCCCATGTCCCTGTATTCACAATCACGGTAGCACAGCTGAGCTGAGGAGGCTTCATCCCAGCAAAGTAGCGTGTCCAGATGGAGTATCCCCATGACTGCTGAAGGCCTGCGCGTTGGAGCTGAGACATCCTCTATAGTGCATCTTCAACCTGAGCTTGAAACAGGGCAGGGTCCCTCACCTGTGGAAAACATCCATTGCATCATCCCAGTCATGAAGAAACCACATCCCAGAGAACTGAATGACTTCAGGCCAGTCGCCCTCACTTTACACATGATGAAGACCATGGAGTGGCTGCTGCGCCACCCCCTGAAGCCACAGGTCTACCACGGCCTAGACCTTTGCAGTTTGCATACCATGAGAATGTGGGTGTGGAGGATGCCATCGGGTAAATGCTACACCGATCCCTTTCTCACTTGAACAGGGACAGTGGTGTGTTGAGAATTATTTTGAGAAACATTTTTGGACTTCTCCAGTACCTTCAACATCTTCCAGCCCCTGCTCCTCAGAGACAAACTGACAAAGATGGGAGTAGGCTCACACCTGGTGGCATGGATAGCGGACTACCTAGCAGGCAGACCTCAGTATGTATGACTGGGGGATTGCAGGTCTAACACTGTGGTCAGCAGCATGTGAGCACCAAAGGGGACCGTGCTCTCTCTGGTCCTGTTCACCCTGTACACACCATCCCACTTTGAATGGTGCAGCTCTCATCTCTAGAAATTTGGCCAAGTTTATTAGCCAACCTAAAGCCTGACAATCCAGAGTGGGGATCGGGACGCAGAGACTCAGTTTAAAAACGCCTCTGCAGTTTCCTTAGAGTCGTTGCCCTCCCTCATACCACATAGAGAACATATAAATCAAATAAATCAAAAGTTGGTAAAATTGATAAAAGAACACAAGATGAGTTATTCATAAAAACCTAATAATAATTAAGACTACTCCTCTTATTGAACAGAAAACAGAACAGTCAGATGTGGATTATTAAATATTAGGTCTCTTTCATCTAAATCTCTGTTAATAAATGATTTGATAACTGATCACCAAATTGACTTACTCTGTCTTACTGAAACCTTGTCATGATCCGCACTTTTGGACTTCCTGTTTCTTTTATTTTGGAAAGGATCATGACAGGATCTAGTTTTGTTTCATTTTTGTTCACTTTACTTTGACCTGATTAGTTGATTTGTCTCACCTGTTCCTTGTTTTGTCTTTCTGTTCATATACCTCTGTTGAGTCACTGTTTCCTTGCCAGGTCATCTGCCAATCACTGCCAATCACTGCCAATGATAAAGAGTTTTCTAGTTTGCCTTGCCTTCGTTGTTTCACATTTTGGATTTCCTTCCTGGGTTTTCGTTCTTGGATTTTCACCTTGTGTTAAGTGTTCTGGTTTTTTGTCTGTGCTCTCACCATGTCTTGTGTGCTCATATGTTCCAGTTTTGCCTTGTTACCTTGTCTATGTTAACTCCCTTCGTTCATGTCTTGTTCCCCTTGTGTTCCATGTTCATGCCTTGATTCCCCTTCATGTTCATGTTCCCCTTTTGGTCTGGTGCGTCCCCTCAGTGTGTGTGACCCAGACCCTCAAGCCTTGTTCCCTCTTATTTCATGTTCATGTTCCCCTTTTGGTCTGGTGCGTCCCCTCAGTGTGTGTGACCCAGATCCTCAAGCCTTGTTTCCCTTACTTCATGTTTGTGTTCCTTTTCATGTTTCATGTTCCCTTGATGTCTGGTGTGTTCCTGGTGTGTCTGAACCCCTGCCTCGTCTCCCTGTCCTTGTAGGCCTGTGTGACCCCAGTGTGTGTGTTCTAGGTCCCACGTCTTGTCCCCTCTGTGTTCCCGTGCTCACGTTTCTGGTATTACCTTGTTTTCTGTTATCTGTTTTTTTTTGGTTGAAGATCTCGTCTTCTGTTTATTCCTTGTTCTTGTTTTGGTTAAATAAAGTGTGGTTTCAGACCTTGAGTACCAGAGTGGGCGCATTATTGGTCCTAAACTAATTTTATAACCCAAATTGTGACAGAACGACCTGGCCACAGATTGAAACGAACCATGCCCTTTTTCCACCTCCCTGGTACAAGTTTTGCCCAGTAGTTTTTTTGGATCACCACCAAGTTTTCTTTACCACGTAGACAGACCCAGGAGTTTTTTTTCCCACCATGCCTTCCCAATGCCACAGACAAACCCCAGCCAAGGACTGTCTGAGGATGGGGTCCTTCCTTACCAGTCCTTTTCCTGTCTCGCCATGCTCACAGCATCACGTTCCCACCTTTGACCAGGTGCAAGCCAGGAGACAAGAGCCGCGATACGCCATAGGGTCCTGTTTAGAGGACCCCCTAGATAGTGAGTACTCATCAGACGGCTCCATGGATGATCCCTGGACCCCACCTGCTTCGCAGTCTCCAGCACCGCAGTCTCCAGCACTGCGACAGCCCGAATCTCCACCCTGGCCGCTTAAGAAGAAACGATGTCGACAACATCGAGCTGAAGTGGCACCCAATCCAATCTTGCCCTCAGAACCACAGCAAACGGAGCCCCCTCTTCCAAACACACAGCCAGCGGTTCCGTCTCACGTCCCCATAGCCCAAGTAACCCAGGCAGTCCGAATTTTGGCTAGGGTAATGCAAGATCCGGACAATTACACCCAAGCCATCTCTGCCTGCGAGCTACTCCTACAAGCCATGAAATCATCTCCACCCAACAACTGTAAAGACATCTTGCCCCAACTTCTCACGATAGTGTCATCACTCATCTCTCTAATACAGGAATGCCAGGAGCTATCCCCAGGCCGCAGCGGCAGCCAGTGGGGCCGGTGTCGTCCCCTTGGCCAGCGCCAGGGCCTTCTACCCTGAGATGTCCCGGGATCCACGTTGGCCGAAGGGTCTACCATTTGGACCGGCCTGGAGACCACGCCTGCTGGAGAGGCCGCCCGCCAGAGCGGTCTCGGACCCACGCCCGCCGGAGAGGCCGCCCACCAGAGCGGTCTCGGACCTTCGCCCGCCGGAGAGGCCGCCCGCCAGAGCGGTCTCGGACATTCGCCCGCCGGAGAGGCCGCCCGCCAGAGCGGTCTTGGACCCTTGTTTTTATTTGGAGAACCGAGTGGTTCCGAAATTTTGTTTTTGCTTTTCACCAGGACTTGGACTAAATAGACTCCTGATTTTCGTTTTGCCCGCCCTCTTTTCCAGACTTCCTGTCTGATTTAGTGCTTAGTTCAAATAAAGTCATTATAGTGGAAGATTATCACATTCATGTAAATGTTGAAAATAACAGTCTCAGCACTGCATTTAATTCTATATTAGATTCAATTGGTTTCACTCAAAATGTTAATAAACCCACCCACTGTTTTAATCACCCTTGATCTTGTTCTGACCTATGCTATCGAAATTGAACATTTAATAGTTTTCCCCCAAAATCCTGTTTTTGGATCATGCAGCATTTGGAAGAAAATTCCACTACAGCAGATGTTTATCTGACTATGCTGTTAATAAATTTAAGAAAATGATTCCATCTTGATTTACATCTATGCCAAGTACGAACATAGTGGAGATGCAGCTGTCTCAATCCCACTCCCTACCAAACTGATCATATTGTTGACAATGCTGTAGCCTCACTGCATGAAACAATTGATACTGTGGCCCCTCTGAAAAAGAAGTTAGTGAATCAGAGGATATTAGCCCCATGGTATGATTTACATATCCGTACCTTAAAGCAGACATCACGAAGGCTGGAAAGGAAGTGGCGTTCCACAAATTTAGAGGAAATTTTTCTAGCCTGGAAAAACAGTCTATTAACATTGTCAGGATCTGTGTTTTTGACTTCCTGTTTCTTTTATTTTGTAGGATCCTGACAGGAACTGATTTTTGTTTTATTTTGTTCACTTTTCTTTGACCTAATTAGTTATTGTTTTCACCTGTTCCTTGTTTGTTCCTTTTCCTTTATATGCCTTTGTTGATCCACAGTTTAGTTGCCAGGTTGTCTGTTAATGCATTGTTTTGAGTCCTGCTAAGACATCGTTTTGAGCCCTGTCGATACACTTTTGGAATTTTGATCATGGACTACCTTTTGTTCCCCAGGTTTAAGTTAAGTATTCTGCCTCTTTTTGTATTAGTTTTCTGGTCTTTTCCCATGTCCTCTGTTCATGTGTCTTTGTCTCGTGTCATGTTTCATGCCCTTGTGTTTCCCCAGTTGTGTGTGACCCAGACTACTCCATGCCTTGACTCCCTTCTTGTGTTCACGTGTCTGTGTGGTCTGGTGCGTCTCTCCAGGTGTGTGTGACCCAGACCCTCATGCCTTGTTCCCTGGTGTCCTTGTCTTCGTTCCATGTTCATGTTTCATGTCCTTGTGTTTCCATCCCCACTTAGCCAAGTGTTTTGTTTCCTGTTTTGCCTAGTTCAGTTAAGCAGTAACTCCAGCAGTGCCAAATTTCTCTGCATACAGAGCGACATTGTTACTTTAGCTTTCTAGGGATGTAGACAACCTGCTGTGTGGAGAGCAGATTCGATCTGAGTCTCAGACAGTCGGGTGTTTTGGCTTTATAATCAATGAGTAAGTAACCATAAGGGGCAGCTGTGGCATCGTTGAAAGCCTCTAAAAAGTATTTGGTGTTACCGGGATACATCTGACGGGCTATCAATGTTATCTGGAATTTGTCTCTGGGGTTCTTAAATAACACTAGGTAATTGGTGTTTAGACTAATTGTGCGACTGACCTTGCCCTGTATGAACAAATTCTGTACTAGATAGATACAACTAAGATTTCTATGATGTACATATTTTGTAAAAACATTTTGAACTTCCAAATTACCGCTGGCATCATTCATCAGATCATCAATAATCAGGAGGTTAATTTTGTCTGGAGGTAGGAGGGTGTCGTCCCCCAGTGATTCCGGCAGGCCATTGACAAAGTTTATATCTCTAATCTTTAGGAGCTGATTATACAGAGGCTGCCAGCATGAATATATATATACGATGTTATCAATTTTGTGTGAAATAAGCCACTGTGCATTTTCAATAATGTTTTTGACAAAAAAGGTTTTTCCACTATTCGACGGCCCGCTCACGATCATGCTGAACGGGTGTAAAAGATGGCTGTCAAACTCTATTTCAGAAGCCATAAGGTAATGTGGTAAAATCAGACAAGACCCTACGCTTGTTGTACACGACCCGGACTTTCTTCACAACAGTGTCGTTCTTCAAATGAAACTTGGTTTTATTCCTTTTGATGGTGTCTGCTACAGCTGTGAGATGTATGTTTGTTTTCTGGTCAGCTACAAATGCCTTGACAAGACCCACCAGTGACTCATGAGTCACAGCGGTCGCATTAGTAGAATTCAGTGTGACTCCTTTACATTTTACCTGTCTCTTGCCTCTATGTGTATGGTAAGCATAACACTTGGGACCCCCGGATACAAAGTTTGTGATGAAATCATCCTCCTCACCGCCCAGCTCATCTGTTAAATCCCCTAGGTAAGGACCTAAGGGAGGCATCCACTCCCCGGGTCTAGATGTAAAGATTACAGAATCTGTGTCACAATACAAGACCCTCTGTTGCAGCTTATCCAGTAATTCGTACAACATAAGCCTTGCATGAGCCGTCGTCACTGCACCTATGAAAACATTCACATCAGCCACCCTAGCGTCTCGGCCATCAGCATTTCTCCACTGCACCATAGCAATTTCATCAGAAATGAAGCAGAATTGTCTGACATCGATACAATCATTAAACATCAGCTCTGTGAACCTCTCAGGCTCTGTAATCAACTCACACGACCCCTGATTGGTTCTCATACTAAAACGCCCCCATAGGGAGTTTAAAAGTAACTTGTTACAGCTCCTGACTGCCTTGTTGACGGTTATCTTGTCAGGATCGAGTTTGATGTCTTCATGAATGAAATAGTCTTGTACATATTTCTGCTTTTCCTCCTCAGTTCTGACGTGCTTTGGATAGCCAGACGCTTCTTGCTTACATTTTAGAAATGTCTTGACATAGGCTTTAAAGAGAGTGTTGCTCTTTTTTGGAAAATGCCAGACCTCATCAATGCAAAGAACCCGATAGCCCTTTTCAATAGCTTTTTCAAGCTCAAAAGACACCCAGGTACCAGACAACTGCCTCTCACCGTCGCTGTGCATACACTCGGCATCCTGATTCAGAGCCTCAGCACATGTTCGGCAGAGAGGAAACATTAGTTTGTGGTGGCATCTGTAGGGCAAAACAGGATGGAAGAGCCCTCTAGGCGGCAAGACAGTGCATTTAACAAGACCAAAATAATTCTCAATACTGTCGAAATTACCCACAATCACCTCAGGGTGGCCTATTGGATAATCTTTCTTGGATTGAACAGTAGGATAAAGACTTGTGAAATCGTAGTAGTGGACTTTTTCCTCAGCTGCACAGTCTGTCACATGCAGGAGCTTCATAGCATTTGTCCTACCTCCAAAAAGGGCGTCCCTAGGATTCAGCCGTTCAGGTTTCTTGTAATTGGCTAGAAAGGCCTGAACAGCTGGATCTGATTGTGTCAACTGCTTCCACTCACACTCCCACATCACAACCACACATAGACCGTGTCGCTTCCTCAGAGCATCCACCTTGTTGATAAACTGTGCATAAACACCAGTATTATCGGCAGAGGCCTGTGGATAGCACTTTATACATCTATGATAGTAACACCCTGCAAATTCAAAACACGTGTTTGAAGCCTCATCAAACCCATCCACACAGTAACTTCCTACCTTATGCTCACCGCCTCTGAGTGCGTGTCTAATGACTCGCTTTTCAGAATAAGCCACAAATTCCAACCACTGGATAGATACATCTGAAAATGCTTTATTGCACTCCAGATACATTCCATCGTACGTGAGAGCAAGAGTATTGTAAGGCAGGAACAGCGTCTTAAACACACCCATACAGCTTGATGCCAGTGTAGTGAAAGCAAAAGGGTCTACCTGGGTGCACTGCATGAATGCATCGCGATAGATCTCGCAGGCCTTACGCAGCACATTAACATCATTGCGACAGTAACGGGCCATCTCAGCCTGCATGTCAAAGCGTGTGTCTTTAACAATATCGTACCAGCTCATGAATTTCACCTGTTCACTCTGGGACATTTGCTCATAACCATAGAATTTGGGCTCAGGGTAAGATCCTACATAAAACTCATTCTCTACAGTGTTGAATTTGTGTGGGAAGTAGCCCTTCCCTATTTCATTCTCAAAACCAAGAGCTGCAGGTGTTTTAGACAGACTCATAGGCAGGAAGCTGAAGGAATCAATCCACCGTTGACTATAGTCATTGTCATACATCAGAATTACTCTGCTCCCTTTCATAATCACAAAAGGAGTTATGCGCTGCCGTACAAAATATTCAAGCACTAGATAGTTGTCAAAACCCGAGGCATTGTGTGCTATAAAAGTATAACCTCTATATCTTTTACGGCGATAAGATCTGACAAACCCTTCCACACAATCAACACCTCTGAAACAAGACGGAAACGGATCCACCTCATCCATCACAGTGGCACATGCCATAACGGCTTCATGTTTACCATCCCAGTATCTAGTTTCAAAGTCGTACAGAATATATTTAGGAGGGAATGTCTCATCATCATCTTCTTTAGGCGGTGTAGGTTGTAAGAAACACATGTGTACCCCGTCTCCTATGAGGGCTCTACAGTGATCACATCGAGGCTTTATACATTTGTGCTTTTCGGCTTTTTGACGGTTGCGTCTGTATATCATACCACACTCATCACAGTAACGCATAGTGTCACAAGGTATGATACCGTGAACTGGGTCTTGTAATTTGTGGTTATCAAAACACTGCTGGGATTTACAGATTCGTTTACAGTCATCACATTTAACAGTAGGGCCTGGATGCTGTATGCATAGTGTAAAGCAAACATTACACAGGTGTTTACAACAATGTTTTAGCGGGGTTTCATATGTTTTATAACAATACTCACAAACATACGATGCTCCAAAAAAACCCCTAGGATTTGCTATCAAATGATAATGCTCATTATAAAGATACAGCCATATAGTCTCTGGATGAGGAGCCACGTGTGTCTGAAAACAGTCTGGTTGTTTTCTACCCCCACTATGATGGAAAATTATAATTTTCACCCCTAATTCTCTCTCAAATTTAGCAACATGGCTAAACGATACCTGCTGTGTGTGGTGAAGCCCTACTGATTTGTGTAGTTCTTTAGCATTGTGTAAGATTTCAGCATCTACCATAGAGGGATTTTTTGAACGAATAACACACATGCTGAAACATAAATTATTGTCTGCGCCGTCATTATTTGGTGTGTACAAATGACTACCCTTTCTTGCCAAAATTTCATCATAGGGAACACTACCGAGCTTCAACCTAGTGCCGCCGCTACGTTGCTGCGCCACACTCACAACAAACTCGAGGCCATCATCAGTCAGCGACTCATCATTACTCTGTATCACCTGACTTACCTCATCTGTAAAATGGTCAATGTCATAACCATTTTCTGACCTCAAAATAACTTGCACATCGTTAATCAATGATGGACCCCTCAATACAATGTTTAAGACACTGCCCTCTCGCGATACATCAATAGCTCTATTTATCACTTCAACCAACCTCTCCCTGATTAAAGCTGGCACACCCTGTGGATTGTCGTCTATGTCAATATCGCTGAAATTAATCGGTTGTCTTAGCTCCAAGGCATCATACATAGGAATGTTCCTAACACTGATGGATCCTGCTCCACACTGTGAACTATCGACTGCTGACCCAGCACAACAACCACTAGATGAAGGGAGCTGTGAGCTTGCTGTACCGACCAAACCAACACAACCATCAGAGCTGCTGCTGCTCTGATCAAGCACATCCACACTCTGTTCACTAGCTAATGATGCTGAGGCTAATGTTGTGACATCCACAGGTGTAGCTGTGGAAGCTGATGTTGTGGCTAATGTTGTGGCATCCACAGGTGAAGCTGTGGAAGCTGATGTTGTGGCTAATGTTGTGGCATCCACAGGTGAAGCTGTGGAAGCTGATGTTGTGGCTAATGTTGTGGCATCCACAGGTGGAGCTGTGGTAGCTGCTAAGACCCCCCGTTTAGCCAGAGAAGCCTGATGGTATTGTTTGATTTTTCTTTTGAGTTGCTCTGTTTTCATACGTGTATTTTCAGACCAATTGAGGAATTCAGATGATGATAGTACAATGTTACGATATTCAGAGTGTGGTGGTGATGGTGGGATGTTCAATAGTTGTCTGAAATAAGCATCTTTCTCACGAATCTCTGCAGCCCTGTGTTGGAATCTAGCATGTAATATGGGCCAGTTAGGGTATTCACTATCTGCAGACATGTTCAAATTAGGGTGTTCACTATGTGCAGACATGGTGTTGTCGTTCTGGTTGATGACCCTGTCCATTTTAAGAAATTATTGTGTTTTGTCTAAAAAAGTAGTCATTACTTTATGTGTATTGTTCATGTATGATAGGCATACAAAATATAAGCCTAACTGTGCACCCTCTGACCGAGTCTGCACTATCTCTCTATGTATACAATCAAGCTTTTTACCATTCTCTCTGAGAGTATCCCTGATGTCTGACAGCAGGTCTATACAGGGCTGTGCCAGAAAGAAAGTGTGTTCACCGGCACTAGGCTGTGATGCTATGTCGGTGTAAACAACAGCAGTATTTGTCTCAGATGAAGAAGTGTGTTCACCGGCACTAGGCTGTGATGCTATGTCTGTGTAAACACCAGCAGTATTTGTCTCAGATGAAGAAGAAGAAGAAGAAGATTCTGAGCTGGCAGCCCCACTGGTTGTAGCTGTATTTCGTAAGGAGGACAAATAATCATCTAGAATATCAAATAACTCTATACCAGCACCAAAACCACCACCATCGGCCGAGTCATGAGTGTCTGCTGCTGCTGCTGTATGTACAAAGTTATGTCCTGACCCACTGTATAACAGACTTGAAGATATCAAATCCACATCACCTTGAGTTGCTCCTGATGATGATGAATAGATGTCCTGCAGTTCGTGAGCTTGTGCAGCGTTCAGATTCTCCAGGAGCTGTGTTGCTTGAAAGGTCTCAGAAGCAGACTGTTTGTGCTCATCAGTACCGGGTGTTGTAGAGTATCTCAGTCTTTTAAAGCCCAGCAAATCTTCAAACACACACACACATATATATTTAAAAATACAGTATATAAATATATATATATATATATACACATTGTATTTAGATAGCATTGAAATACATTATTTCATCCTACCTCCATCATCATTATGCTGCTCACTGATGAATATTGTACTATTCAATGGTACCTGTGGCTCCCTCTGCTGGACACCTATGGATATTGCACGCTTCCTGGGTACCTGTGGCTCCCTCTGCCGGCCACCCCTAGTTGTTGTACGGTTCCTGGGTACCTGTGGCTCCCTCTGCTGGACACCCTTGGATGTTGCACGGTTCCTGGGTACCTGTGGCTCCCTCTGCTGGATACCTATGGGTATAGCACTGTTCCTGGGTACCTGTGGCCCCCTCTGCTGGACACCCCTGGATGTTGCACGCTTCCTGGGTACCTGCGGCTCCCTCTGCTGACCTGGTGGTGCAAGCGCTCCCTGTCGTGAGCTGATCGTTACAGCTGGGACGTGTCTTGTATGAACTCCACCCTCCTCTGTAGATTAACCCTCAAACGTTAAAAAACCAGTTAAACATCGAATGTTCTATATTAGCATTTTACCTACCTGCTAGCAGCTCTATGGGTCTTTTTTTTAGACTTTTTCTGGCCCGCTGACTCGTCGGTACATTTTCTGTAAAAATAAACACGTCATTAGGCGCCATTTTTTAAAAGGACGATCTTGTATTTTGGCCTAAATGCCTCGTATAACATCACATACAACGTCTATATTCACCTTAAAACGTCCCCGTTTTTACAACACTCTAGACTCACGACTACATAAAAGAAACATTTACAAAAATAATCTCTCACCTTTATTAACGTCATCAACCACATGCTCATTTACCAAACCCGTCACTGCATTTTCATCACCTGGCGAAAACACGTATTTCGTTTTTTTTTTTTCATTATCACTACATGTATTAATGTTAAGAACATTGCTAATGATTGAAAAGTAAAGAAAACTACACACCAGGTTTAGACAATGACTTGCTCTCGCGCAGGCTGGTTGCATCGTCACCTGTCAGATGTTAAGCTTTTTTTTCCAATTATGCCAACATTAATTTTCGTTCAATACAAAAGATACCACTCTCTCTATAATGCTAAAATGGTATATAGACAAGACTTACCTCTGTGAAAGATGAACATGATTCTCCGCTGTTTTACGCGATTCAGTGTAGCACAAACGGTGTGAACGACAATGCGGTCTGAATGCTAATGCATTGCTAACGGTAGCGAGGCACGCTCATACCTACCGACGTCACTATGACGTGGCACTAAAATGGCGTCTACGAGATTTTTAAAAAGGAGTAGCAGAAATTATTTTAATGGTTTATATGTTTTTTAATGTAAATTAGTAGGAGAAATTATGTAATGGTCTATAATTCCAACGGCAAGGTCACTCCCCTTTCGCCCTATACGTCACACACACACACCCAACAGCAAAACGAACTTTTACTTATCTTTAAAAAACACTCGCATTACTGCATCGTTATAGGTAACACCCTTCAGTCCTCCCTAATATTTTTTATTTTAAAATAAAAACTACACCCATTATTATCATGGGAGGCTACTTTTATTTACTTATTATTAAGGGAACATCATTTATTAGATTGACACCCTTTATTGGGCGTAGGCTATATTTAATAGGGTATTAAATACACTCATTTTAAACTACACCCATTATTAATATGGGAGGCTACTTTTATTTATTTATTATTAAGGGAGCATCATTTATTAGGGTTGAAACCCTTTATTGGGCGTAGGCTATATTTAATAGGGTATTAAATACACTCATTTTAAACTACACCCTTTATTAATATGGGAGGCAACTTTTATTTATTTATTTATTAAGGGAACCATCATTTATTAGGGGTAACGCCTTTAATTGGGCGTAGGCTATATTTTTAATAGGGAAACACCCTTTATTATGGGAGGGGCCCTTAATTATTAACTTCATATCAAATTATAGATCTTATCAGCAAAAGGGACCAGTATATTACTACTATCATGCAGCGTTTGGAAGAAAATTCCACTACAGCAGATGTTTATCCGACAACGCTGTTAATAACTTTAAGAAAATGATTCCATCTTTATTTACATCTATGCCAAGTATAAACATAGTGGAGGGCAGTTGCTTCAATCCCACTCCCTACCAAATTGATCATGTTGTTGACAGCGCTGTAACCTCACTGCGTGAAATGCTTGATTCTGTAGCCCCTCTGAAAAAGAAGTTAGTGAATCAGAGAAGACAAGCTCCATGGTATAATTTACATATTCGTACCTTAATTTAAAGCAGGCATCACGAAGGCTGGAAAGGAAGTGGCGTTCCACAAACTTAGAGGAAATTTTTCTAGCCTGGAAAAACAGTCTACTAACATATAAAAAAGCTCTCCGTAAAGCCAGAACTGCATACTATTCATCACTAATCGAGGAAAATAAGAACAATCCCAGGTTTCTTTTCAGCACTGTAGCCAGGCTGACAAAAAGTCACAGCTCTGTTGAGCCCAGTGTTCCCTTAGCTCTCAGCAGTGATGAATTTATGAGTTTCTTTACAAATAAAATCACAACTATTAGAGATAAAATTCAGCAGATGCTTCCTATACCTGCAATAAATGAATCTTCTACTACAGTAGCTCTTGAATCATCTGTAGGACCTCAGTTATGTTTAGACTGCTTCTCTCCCATAGATCTCTCTGAATTTACATCAGTAGTTGCTTCATCGAAATCATCAACGTGTCTCTTAGACCACATCCCAACTAGACTGCTTAAAGACACCCTGCCATTAATCAACTCATCTTTATTGGACTTGGTAAATTTATCTCTAGTATCAGGCTACGTACCACAGGCCTTTAAGACTGCAGTAATCAAACCTTTACTCAAAAAGCCTAGTCTTGATCCAGGAGCTAATTATAGACCAATATCCAACCTGCCATTTATTTCTAAAATCCTAGAAAAAGCTGTTGCTAAGCAGCTATCAGACCACTTACACAGGAATGAACTATTTGAAGATTTTCAATCAGGATTTAGAGCACATAGTACAGAAACAGCACTGTTGAAAGTTACCAACGATCTTCTCTTAGCCTCAGATAATGGACTTGTTTCGATACTTGTCCTCCTAGACCTTAGTGCAGCATTCGACACCATTGACCACAACATCTTATTACAGAGACTGGAGCATGTGATTGGTATCAGAGGAACAGCGTTAAAGTGGTTCCAATCCTATTTATCGGACAGATTCCAATTTGTTCATGTCCATGATGAACCTTCCACACGAACAAAAGTTAGTTATGGAGTTCCACAAGGCTCCATGCTAGGACCGATTCTGTTCACCCTGTACATGCTTCCTTTAGGATATGTCATTAGGAAGCACTCTATTAATTACCACTGCTATGCAGATGACACTCAGTTATATCTATCTATTAAACCTGTTAACACAAACCAGTTAACCAGACTTCAAGCCTGTCTAACTGACATAAAGGCCTGGATGACCAGTAACTTTTTACTTTTAAACTCGGAGAAAACAGAAGTCATTATATTTGGGCCAAAAAATCTCAGAAATAACTTTTCTCAAATAATAGCTACTCTAGATGGCATAACCCTGGCCTCTAGCACTACTGTAAAAAACCTTGGAGGTATTTTTGACCAGGACATGTCCTTTAACTCACACATAAAACAAATCTCTAGAACTGCATTCTTTCACCTGCGCAACATTTCCAAAATTAGGAACATCCTGTCTCAAAATGATGCAGAAAAACTAGTCCATGCATTTGTTACCTCAAGGCTAGATTACTGTAACTCATTACTATCTGGATGTCCCAATATCTCCATAAAAAGCCTCCAATTAATCCAGAATGCCACAGCCAGAGTCCTGACAGGAACTAGCAGGAAAGATCATATTTCTCCTATATTGGCTTCTCTTCATTGGCTCCCTGTAAAATATAGAATAGAATTTAAAATCCTTCTTCTCACATACAAATCCCTTCATAATCAAGCTCCTTCATACCTTAAAGACCTCATAGTACCATATTATCCCAATAGACCACTTCGCTCTTTGTTGTTTATTGTTGCTGTTCTTTTCTCTCTGCTCTATCCACTCACCCCAACCGGTCGAGGCAGATGGCCGCCCAAACTGAGCCCGGTTCTGCTGGAGGTTTTTTCTTCCGTTAAAGGGAGTTTTTTCCTCTCCACTGTCGCCAAGTGCTTGCTCATAAGGGAATTGTTGGGTTTTTAATTTTAAGTTTTTGTAAAGTGCCTTGAGATGATTTGTATTGTGATTTGGCGCTATACAAATAAAATTGAATTGAAAATTGAATTGAATTGAAGGGTGTGTGGGGTCACCCACAATTCTAGTGACTTTGTGGATGCAGCGTTGGTAGAGGGAAGACAGATCCTGATGATCTTCTCAGTTGTCCTAACTATCCGATGCACGGTCTTGCGATCCAAGATGGTGCAATTCCCAAACCAGGCAGTGATGCAGCTGCTCAGGATGCTCTTGATAGTCCCTCTGTAGAACATGGTGAGGATGGGGGGTGAGAGATGTGCTTTCATCAGCCTTTGCAGAAAGTATAGGCGCTGCTGGGCTTTCTTTGTTATGGAACTGGTGTTGAGCGACCATGAGGTTCTCCACCAAGTGAACACCAAGAAACTTGGTGCTCTTGACGATCTCCACAGAGGACGCGCCGATGTTCAGCGGAGAGTGGTCGCTTTGGGCTCTTCTAAAGTCAACAACCATCTCTTTTGTTTTGTCCACGTTCAGAGACAGGTTGTTGGCTCTGCACCAGTCTGTTAGTAGCTCCACCTCCTCTCTGTATGCTGACTCGTCGTTCTTGCTGATGAGACCCACTACAGTCATCGGCGAACTTGATGATGTGATTCGAGCTGTGCATTGCTACACAGTTGTGAGTCAGCAAAGTGAACAGCAATGGACTGAGCACACAGTCCTGTGGGGCCCCAGTGCTCAGTGTGGTGGTGTTGGAGATGCTGTTCCCGATCTGGACTGACTGAGGTCTCCCAGTCAGGACGTCCAGGATCCAGTTACAGAGGCAGGTGTTCAGCCGCAGCAGGTACAGCTTTCTAATCAAGTGCTGATTGTGTTGAATGCTAAGGACAGCATTTGAACATATGTGTCTTTATTGTCCAGGTGGGTGAGGGCCATATGGAGGGTGGTGGTGATGGCATCATCTGTTGAGCGGTTGGGGCGGTAAGCAAATTGCAGGGGGTCCAGTGAGGAGGGCAGCATGATGAGCCTCTCAAAGTTAGTTCAGTTATGTCTAGTCAGAGTTAAATATTTAACCCACAGTCAAGCCAAGCCTCACTGCCAGTTTGTCTGTCTTGTTACTTTACGTATGGTCAGCTTACCAGCTATTTCACAGCAAATTCATGTTATGTGTTGTATGTGTATGAACCTTGCCAGTCTTTGGATTATGAACCTGCTCTGCGTTTTGGGTACGCCTGTCTGTGAACTGATTCTTGGATTTTGACTTATTGCTAGTAATTGACCACGAGTTGCCTAACCCTGATCATCAATTAAAACACCTCTAAGTGTCAAGCTGTTGTTTGTACTGTGCATTTGGGTCCACCTCTGACATCAGCCCTTACAAGGTGAGATCGATTTTCAAGGGAAGGGCTAAGGGATGCAGAATAAACCAATCAGAGAAACGAATGATATGACGCAAGCAAAGCGACAGTGATACCAGTGAAAGGTGTGCGGTAGAGTAGAGACGGTAATGAATGACTGTTGTCGTTTGTCAGACTGTTGTAAAGACATGAGTATACACGGTGTTATCACCAGTTCCGTGCATATTTTTGAGCGGAGTAAACAGCAAAAGCCAGTTGTTGAAACATTTGCCGACTTGGGACTGGCACTGAGAAATGTTAAAAACAACTCGCATAAAGCCTGCCCCATTGCAGATAAGCTAAACAGCTATGATTGAACTGATGCTTTTGAATCTGGAGGAAAAGACCCCTATGCCTGGCCAGCCAGACCCATATTCTTTCACTAAGAAAGTAGTGGGTCTGGCTGGCCAGAGTACTAAAACCATACTGGTGGTCATTAAATTAATAAATCACATTTGTTGATAAAAGCAACAAAGGACTAATAAAACACAGATGAAACCAATACAAATAATGAAACATAAAGCCACCTATGATCAATCTAGGAGAAGAACAGGAACTCAGGCACAAAAATTAAAGTCCATAACCAGAAACAGAAAACCCACTCCATTACAGGGACATATCAATATTATTTAAATAAGTAGATGTATTTATTTTTAAACTTTCTAACTACTTCTAGCAAATCAGTCACAAACTCGGTATATTGTATTGTTGTTATTAAAAGTAGTATCAAACTTTTTACGTTAACAAAAAATGGTTGAAAACATTAACAATTACATCTTCAATCTCAATAATTGTATTTCCATTCTTAATACATGTTGGAAAATACCTGTTGTTAGAATAAGGGCATTGTAAATTGCTAACTGTGTTATGAGAATTGTCATTTTGCAGATTTATGTAAAGGGTGTAACCAGGCATGTCATAGTTGAGGAAACCCAGATTTTCTGTGCAAATCACCAAGACATGTAAATGTATGGATGTGAACTTTGTATGAACTCTGAAGTTAACCTATGTTTCAACTCTCCCCTATTGTGTAAAGTGAGACGGTGCCTGGAAGTCATGTAACCACCTCCAGATATAAATTAAAGTGTTCTGAGCGGGCTCGAGGCTGCAGCCGGAGATAGCAACAAGTTTGTATCTCCTAATAGTCACGAGCTCAACCTAGAACAAAGAAAAGAAAGTCTCTGTGTAAATGTTTGATTAGAACCAACATTTATTGGTGTTTCCGCCCGGTTTCCAATACAGCATCAACGGTGAAGAGGAGGACGAGGACGCTGGAAAACTGCGCGCAGTCGGTCCCATAGGGGATCGAGGAAAATCCACCCTCGTGAATTCGACGGGAGGTCGGTGTCTACTCGCCTGAAAAGATCCTCTTCACTTCTGCTGCTTGACGGAAGCCGGACAAGAGACGTATCTGCAGAAATAGGTGAGCTGCGTTGACTTCTATGTCTGGGACATAGCAGTGTCAGGGACACTAGAAAGCAGCTGCAGAGTTCGTCAGGGACGAAACCTATGTCAGGGACATAGTAGTGTCAGGGACACTAGAAAGCAGCTGTAAGTTCGTCAGGGACGAAACCTATGTCAGGGACATAGCAGTGTCAGGGACACTAGAAAGCAGCTGTAAGTTCGTCAGGGATGAAACCTATGTCAGGGACATAGCAGTGTCAGGGACACTAGAAAGCAGCTGTAAGTTCGTCAGGGACGAAACCTATGTCAGGGACATAGTAGTGTCAGGGACACTTGAAAAGTAAAAGCGCTATTCGTCAGGGACGAAAAGAAAAGTATCAGGGATACTGAAACACATGTGAGTGAATGAGAGCGTGTGAGTGAATGAGAACGTGTGATTGATGGTAGTTGACGGACTATTGTCGGCTGAATAGAGCAGCGTCACTACCTATAAAAACTGTGTATTTTGTTGGGCACAAGTAAAAATTGAAAAGTTGAGTGTGGTGGACGGCTGTATCCGCAGGTACTTAGCACCTGTAGAAGCTTGATACAGTGGACGATCCCCGCGCTGTTGTGACTGATCGTTTGCTTGTGCCAAAGTTGCAACTATGGGAAAGGGAAACAGTAAACCCCAATTAATAGGGGATCCTAAATTTATGAACACTTATTCTCCTGGATCAGCGAGATATTTAGGAGAATGGAAGAAAAAGTATGAGTTTCCTGGAAAATTGGAAACCTGCGCATGCGATAAATTGGTAACTCAGTTAAAAGCAGAAATGGCCATAGTAGAACCTAGGAAAATTGATAAATTTAAACTGCAGCTCATTGAGGCAGTAAAGTGGCAAGAGCAAGCTGAAAAGAGAAGAGATAAAAGTCCCTCATAGCAGCCCTCTAAGAGGACCCAGCTGATTTTGTAGGGCGCCCACAAGCGTTAATTCAACAAGAAGAAGCAGCGGCTGCTGCAGCTGCTGCGGCTGCCGCACCTGTGACGGGGGCAGCGAAGGCAGCCGCGATCCCGCCTCCTACGGCTGGACCTGCCCTAATCAGTCCTAGCCACACTAGATCAGGAAATCTGTATGGTCCTTTAATTGATGAGGTCCAAGGACTGGCAGAGGCCATGTCAAAATTAAGCCCGTTTAGGGACCTCCAGGGCGATGGGGCCCCGTCCTGATCCGCCGCCCTGGCCACCATTGACTGACCCAGCCAGCATCTTTCCAGCCATAGAGGTGCCTAATCCTCATTTTGGAGTAGGGAATGATAACAGGCCCCTTCTCCTGGTAAGGAGACCGTGGTCTTGTAAGGAGCTGGAGGATGCAGTAAAAGGGCTAGGGGACCCCTTTGCTAATGTTCGTCAATGGATTGTAAATCTGCAGCAACTTAGACAAACTTACAATTTGGACGGGCAGGAGATTGACTCAGTGTGCAGGAAAGCTTTAGGACACAGATATGGAGGAGTGAGGGGAGGATATACAGGGCGGACTCCAGCGGGGGAGGTTTTGCCCCCTGGAGACCCAGTCTTAGACAACCAAGTTGCATTACTGACAGATAGAGTAAAAAATGCATTTGTTAAACCTCCTGATTACCAGGCTATTGCCCAATGTAAACAAAAAGAAGGTGAGGATGTGCAGGACTATAGAGGACGGCTAGAGGAAGTGTTTAAAGCAAACAGTGGTTTGGACCCCTCTGACACTGTCGCTTCCCCCTATCAGCAACAACTGAAACAGGCCTTGCTGAGTGGGTTTCTTCCGTCCATCACTCACCACATCCGAAAGCTAAATATTAATACACCCACAGATGGAGTGACTCAAATAATGAATTATGCACAGCATGCCCAAGACTTACAGAAACATAAATCAGAACAACAATCAAAAGCTGCAGTGTTTGCACTACTGGATGTCATGAGTGACAGGGGAGGAGGAGGTCCTTCACAGTACAACAGGAGAGGATTCAGAGGAAGAGGCAGAGGCAGAACCAGAGCTCAGGGAGAGATGAAGGCAGACGATCAGAAGAGTATAGGAGACCAGGACCCTTTAACCCCCAAGCATGACTAGGCCCTACTGTAGATGAAATGCTGGACCTTGAAGAAATTGTAGACACTTATTATAATGCAGAAGGGAATAAGGTAATGCCCATTAGAATGCTAAAAATTAACGGAGTGAAAATAAAGTTTTTGTGTGACACAGGAGCAGATAGAACAGTTTTGAGGGATAAAGTTCCTGGAGTGACAAGAGGTGATAAAAATATTTTTGTAAAATCAGCAAATGGACAGGTCACCCCTTGCAATTTCTCCCAAAGTTTTATGATTGAGGATGAGGCATCTGGCTTTCAGGAAAAGGTAATGGCAGTTTTGTGTCCTAACTGTCCTGTGAACTTATTGGGCAGAGATTTGTTGAGTAAGTTAAAAATATCTCTAGTACCTACTATAAACGGGATGGCAGCCATAGGCCCGGGGGAGGAGATCCCCTCTTATGTAGTGCTGAAACAAGGGGCGCCACATTACTGGTGGTCCCTAGATCTGCCCATGCCTGACCCTGGACGCACAGGAGAGCAGCTCCTGCGCCTGCTGCCTGATCCTCAACCACCACACTCAGAAAGCCTCTCCCCAGAGCAGATGCATGTCACTCTCTATTGTAAACATACCCCAGGTCCAGATTTTGACTATGTACGGAAATTTGAGAAGTTAGGGCCACAGAGAATAACGCTTAAGACCCTTTATACTGATAGGGAAGGAAAGGCAGTCTGCTCTGTTAAGTCTTCCTCCAGAAGCTAAGCGCCTCATGAAGGGATGGTCACCTGATCCTCATTTGTCAGTGTCTAAGACGAATGACATGCAGTGGGAGGAGTTGAAGCAGTTTTTGAATAAAGCTGAGAGTATTTGTGATTGGCATGAAGAAGAAGGAGGCTGGTTTAGTAACAGTGTGGGAAGCTGTTTTTACAAAAACTTAAATTGGGTTGTAACGGCCACTCCCCGTGCTCACATGGGGGAGGATGACCGAGAATGAGTGTTACTTCTGGAGGAGTTAGATCCGTGTTTGGCTGAGGTGCCTGACAGTTTCTGGTCTCGTAGCAAAACTGATGTAGGCCTAATGACCACAGCTCCAGAAGTTATTATTAAGGCCAAATCTGATTATAGACCTAGGATAAAGCAGTATCCCCTTAAACCAGACGCGCTTCAGGGAATCAGGCCTGTGGTACAAGAGATGCTTGATGCAGGGATCCTGGTGAGGGCACCAGAGGCTCAGTGTAACACCCCTATATTCCCAGTGAAAAAGGCTGATGGGAGGAGTTGGAGGATGATCCAAGACTTAAGGGAAATAAATAAAGCAGTTGAAAGTAGGGCCCCGTGTGTCCCAGATCCTCACACTCTGCTGAACCATATAAAACCTGAAATGAAGTGGTTCACGGTTGTGGATCTCAGTAATGCTTTTTTCTCTATCCCAGTACATCCAGACTCACAGGGATGGTTTGGGTTCACCTTTGAGGGAAAGAAACTCACCTACACCAGGTTGCCACAGGGTTATGTTGATAGCCCCACTATATTTGCATCAGAATTGGAAAATTGCTTATCTACATTCCATGTGCCCTCACATAGCCAAATTTTGACCTATGTGGATGATATCTTAATTACATCAGACACTCAGCAGCACAACAAAGACACGGCGATAGCACTGTTCAAACATTTAGAAAGAACAGGTAACAAAGCATCTCCAAAAAAGCTACAGTGGGCTGCCTCTGAAGTTGTATTCCTGGGTCATAAACTAACACCAGAAGGCAGAGCCCTGACTGAATCCAGGAAAGCAGCTGTTCAACAAGCCTGTAAGCCTATCACTAAGCAACAGATGATGCAATTCTTAGGGCTGTGTAACTATTGTCGACAGTGGATTCCAGATTATGCTCAAGTAACACAACCACTGTTAGATCTGATTTATGAAACACCGATGGCCATGAAGCAGGAAATAAAGTGGACTCCAGAAGGTGAGAAGGCTTTCTGTGAGTTAAAAGCACAGTTAGTGACCACACCTGTCTTGAGTCTTCCAGATTATAGTAAACCCCGTAGTGATTTGAAAGATGTAGCCTTAGCTGAAGGGGAAGTGTGGTTTGTAGATGGTTCTTGTTTTAAAAATGACAAAGGAGAAAATATGTGTGGGTTCGCAGTAGTGTCACTACAGGATGTCTGTGCAGCAGGGCAACTTCCTTCACATTTCTCAGCACAAGCTGCAGAAATAATAGCCTTAACGCAAGCATGCAGGCTAGCAGAGGGGAAGAGTGTTACAATTTATACAGACAGCCAGTATGCTTTCTCAACTCTTCATTTCTTTGCTGCACAATGGGCTCGCAGAGGAATGAAGACAGCTGGAGGACAGTCAGTCAGACATGCCCCACTCTTAAAAGAGTTATTACAAGCTGTCATGTTACCAAAACAACTTGCTGTCTGTAAATGTAATGCACATATGAGGAATATAGATCCAGTGTCCCAAGGAAACAATAGAGCAGATGCTATAGCAAAAGCAGCAGCGCAGGGACAGTTTGGAAAATGTAACCTATACCTCATGGAAGAAGTGAAACAGCCTATAGACCATGAAGTGCTTTCAGACATGCAGAAAAGAGCCCCACCGGCTGAACAGCAGCTTTGGCTCAAAGAAGGAGCCATAATAGAGCAAGACCTTTTTAAGATTAAAGACAAACTTTGCCTGCCTAGAAGTCTTTATCATACGGCAGCTATTTTGACACATGGGCCTTGCCATGTGTCAACAGGAGGGATGGTATATGCAGTGGAAAAGTATTTTCACGCACCAGGTTTCAATAACTACTCAAAAAATTTTTGTAAATCCTGTTTGACTTGCTGTAAACACAACCCACAGGGAAAACTCAGACCAAAGAGAGGGAGATTCCCCAATCCGGACTATCCATTCCAAGTTATTCACATGGATTTTATAGAGTTGTCACAATGTCAGACATACAAGTACTGTCTTGTTTTGATAGATGCATACTCTAAGTGGGTTGAGATTGTGCCTAGCAAAAGTGCCGATGCACTGACGGTGGCTAAAGCGCTGTGTAAAAGTATAATCCCAGATCATGGAATCCCACAGCGAGTCTACAGTGATAATGGTCCACATTTTGTAAATGAAGTAGTTACGCAGATGTCTAAACATCTGGGTTTTGAATTGAAAAACCACTGTTCATGCCACCCCCAAAGTGCAGGCCTGGTAGAAAGAACTAATGGCACTATAAAGATGAGACTGAGGAAAACTATGGAGCAAACGGGAAGGACTTGGGTGGAATGTCTCCCCCTGGTGAAAATGTATATGAGGGTCACGCCAACAGACAGAGGCCTGACCCCGTTTGAAATCCTTTATGGAAGATCTTTTACACTTCCCATTTGTGAAAATGTGTGTGAAAAACCTCAAAGAGAAACTACTCTAGCTGAATGGATGAGCAAGATGTTGCAAACTAGAGAAGTTATGAGTGCAAATAATCTGCCAAGAGATGTTTTGTCTCCACAGGTGCAGAGAGTCAAACCTGGTGACCAAGTTCTGATAAAGGTCATCAAGAGGAAGACCTGGTCCACTCCCAAGTGGGAGGGGCCCTATACAGTGATCCTGACCACTCCCACTCCAGTGAAGATTCAGGAGAGACCTACGTGGATTCATCAGAGCCACTGCAAGATACTACAGCCACTAGGAGCCGAGTAAGGTGGAAGTCAGCCAGTATCAAAACCCTTGGCTGCCGAAGAGACCATCTGATCCTTACTCCCAGCTATGGCTCTCCATTGGCTGATTCTGTGTCTAGGGACACTAAGTATTGTCTGTTATGTAAGCACAGAGGTGACTGTAAATACCACTTGCTCCCTGGTCGAACGCCTAATACAGCGAGCGTTGGGCCCAGTGGAGCAACAGGTGGATCAGCTATACCCTCTCCTCACAGCCATGGACCACTCTGATGAAGACGATGATGAACAGGCTGTGTAAATACTGATTATGTGTAACTGTTTGTGCTCTGATAGAGGACCAGAGGTGGTCGCCCAGGAGCCTGGGGGCCGGTTGGGAATTTTTCCTTTACAGAAGGTTTTCGCCCAACCCCTCACAGAGCCTTGCTTCTCCAAATCTTGTTTAGTCATAATGACAAGTTTCCAGAAAATCCCAAAAGGAAGATGGAAAACTCTGATACTATGGTGAAAATGACAAACAGGAGGGAAATGTTAGAATAAGGGCATTGTAAATTGCTAACTGTGTTATGAGAATTGTCATTTTGCAGTCAGATTTATGTAAAGGGTGTAACCAGGCATGTCATAGTTGAGGAAACCCAGATTTTCTGTGCAAATCACCAAGACATGTAAATGTATGGATGTGAACTTTGTATGAACTCTGAAGTTAACCTATGTTTCAACTCTCCCCTATTGTGTAAAGTGAGACGGTGCCTGGAAGTCATGTAACCACCTCCAGATATAAATTAAAGTGTTCTGAGCGGGCTCGAGGCTGCAGCCGGAGATAGCAACAAGTTTGTATCTCCTAATAGTCACGAGCTCAACCTAGAACAAAGAAAAGAAAGTCTCTGTGTAAATGTTTGATTAGAACCAACACCTGTTAATACTTTATTACCCTCCAAGTACCCTTAATATTATATTTATATTTTTGCAACAACTCATTAATGCGAATTTTTAGATTTCTTATACTGTTCCTCCTTTACCTTTGTTCGAAATTTGATATTCATCCATCCATCCATCCATCTTCTATACCCGCTTTTTCCTGAAAGCCAGGGTCACGGGGATCTGCTGGAGCCTATCCCAATTTGATATTCATATATAAGTTATTATTTTTTTACTGTTATGGATTGCAGTAATAGGAATTTCGTTGGACCCAAGGTTGCTAGACAGAGACTTTATCTTGAATGCTGAAGGAACTAAGTTCAACTCAGGAATGCAGGAACAGAACAGGAAACTCAGGAATGCAGGAGAAACAGGAACTGGGGTATTGGGCATGGGATCAGGGAAGCTGGAGACTGGCGACGAGGAACTGGGAATAGAGACAGAGAAACAGGAGAGAGTGGCCCTCTCACAACAGGACGGAAGGCACCTAATTCAGGGACCAGGAAGGTACCATGTAAAGCAGAAGCGTGTGGCCACGAACTGAGATTTGGCAGGTAACTGGTCGCAGCTCACAGCACTAAGAGACGGAACACAACTCGCAGTCATGCAGTAGGAGGACACGGACATAGTACGACAGTAACAGTTGCAGGGACACAGTACAATCTGGCAATGAGGTGAAGAGCAGTGCCGGAACATATAGCTCTCTCCTACTGGCAACAAGGCACAGGAGAAATCAATGAAAAACAGGGAGCGCTGCCAGAGTGCTGATCAACCTGGAGCTAAACCAGGCAAGACAGAATCTACAAACTAAAATTAACAGTCCAACAAAGGAGGTCCAATAATAGGCCAATAGACTGTAACAAGAGTATGGGGCTGTTCAAGAGGACGACCCCTCAGGTGAACTGGAGTCCAGGGCGGCACCAGGGGATGGCCACTCAGGCGAACTGGAGTTTGGGGTGGTTTTGGAGGATGGCCCCTCGGGAGATCAGGAGTCTGGGGCAATTCCAGAGGATGGCCCCTCAGGAGAGCAGGGATCCAGGGCCGATGTGGAGAACGGGTCCTCAGTGGGCAGCAGGGTCAGCAGGACCAACTGACCCACTGGGGAGAAAACAAGGATCAGGAGATGCAGTGACAACGGTGGGATCAGCCAACCCACTGGGAAGACTTGGAACAGGAGCGCTGGTATCGTCAGCCAGCCCACTGGGAGGACCAGAAACAGGAGTGGGGACCTCAGTGGGAAGGCCGTCTTCGACACACTGGGGCCCAGGAAGAAGGGAAGGAGCTTGGAGCTTGGGCAGAGTCTCAGACTGGGGAGCTGGAGACTAAGTCGTGCTTCTCTGGCGATGGAGTTGTCGTCGTTGAGGCTGAGGGACTGGAGACTCTGGCAGGCTAGCTGAAGACTCTGGCAGACTAGCTGGAGACTGTAGCATGTACATCTCCTTGAGCTTGTCTGTGTAGGCTGTTACAGAAAGATCTAAGAAAAAATAAAGTTACAACTGAAACTCTGTCAACTGATGTCATTGAATAAAGCATGAGTTACCACTAATTTAGTAATTTAGGAGAAACAATTAAAATACAGTATATAACTTTAAGTAAAAAATGTAACAAGAGGGGAAAAGAAGAAGGTTAATTTGACCGGACATAACTAAGGAAGGCCTTATCACACGAGTGCAGTTGTATGGGCAAAGTGGAATGAATAGAAACAGACATATCTTGGTACCAAGGACACAGGAGAAGCTCACCCTTTTGCATCCTCTAATGATGTAAGGGTTTAACATAAAGATGTTTCCAGTTATCATCAGCAAACTTTTGCACTTGGCAGGACTTTGTAAGACAAGGCAAGGCAAGTTTATTTATATGCCACAATTCATACACAGAGACTGGCGCTATCACTGTAAATTGCTTTACAGAAATAAAAGACAAGTTAAAAGTACATATGCAAAAATCAAAACAGGAAACAGCAACTAGTAAAAAATTAACTTGAAATTGTGAACGTGTCTGTTTATTGGAAATTAGCAGAGGAGAAATTCTTCTGGTTCACACACAAGTTTTAATTGAAATTCCAAACTCTTGTACAAGGACCCCTTCCTAGTCAGAAAATCACAGTCTGCAAGCAGTTAGCTGCAACCAGCTTCGCAGGAAAGAGATGCAAAACAAAGGAAAACATGACATTATATGTTAGCCAAAAATCACATCTTATTGGTTAACTACAGGTGGGGGTTTTCCCAGTTTAGACTTGATTCCCCTTCGTTGGTGCTCAGACTCAGTCCTGGGCTCTTGGCACTTGTCTCCTCCAATCCCTGGGGGCCAGTGCCCTGTTGTGAGAATCTAGGAAGTTAGAAGCCTCAGTCTTATCTGTCATTCCTACAGTCTTATCTGTCCCTCCCTTATTTGGAGTTATTCATCACTCGGCAGTGTCAAGGTACAGTCTCTTGAGTCACAACACATTCTTAACCCGCTATTCATATCTACATCTACATATGTATATTACTATGCAATATTAGTGTGAGTGTAAGCAGTGTGTTCCCTCTGCAGAAACCTACACTCTTTTCAATACCTTGTGTGTCTCTTCACACCATGGAGACAATGCTTTTAACCTTCTTTCTTTAGTGTGTCAGGTTTGTATAACTCTTTGCAACCATGTGTGCATATACAATATTTAACAAGCTAAATGGACTGTAACTGCTAATAATATTTTCCCAACAAAATAAAATTAAAGAAGTGCAGATAAAATACTCTAGATAAAACACTTTCAGTTGACATATGCCAAGCAGAAGGCCTGTCCCTGATTTTCTCAGAGTCCAAGATGGTTCGTATAGAACCAACATGTCAGAAATGTACTGTGGTGCTGAGCCATGAAGAGACTTATACACACGCAGTGCTGTTTTAAAGTGTATTCTCTGAGCGACAGTAAGCCAGTGCAGAGATCTGAGAACAGGAGTAATGTGGACTATTTCAGTCTTGTCACTGTTTATTTGGAGAGAGTTGCTTTGCATCCACAAAGTGGTCTGTTCAATGCAGTGACACAGCGAATCGACTGGTCCATATTCATCTGCCATGAGTGATATGTAAATCTGAGGACACATTTTCGCTGCGTATTAATTCGCCTAAAGGAAACATATAAAGACTGAACAAAGGGGGTCCCAAGATGCACCCTTGGGGGAATCCACATGTCAACGCCATTTGGTCTGAGACACAGTTACCAATTTCAATGAAGTACTTCCTGTCTTCAAGAGATGTTATCTGCGTTGTGCAGTTTATTGCTTGTTTAATACCCAGTTTAATACCCTGAACCTTGTCATTAAAAAATTGACTGATTGATTGATAGTTTAGTGCAAACTTATTGCATTTAGATGGTGAAATTAGTTCTGATAGCAATGGAGACAGAGGGTTTGTTAATCGATTCACTGTAGCAAACAAGACGTGAGTTGTTACTGCTGTTGTTGAATATTTCAGAAAAATACATTTCTTTTTTTCTACGTAGAGTTTCATTGAACACACACATCTGCTTAAAAATGTCATAACGAATCTGGAACTTTGATTTACACCACTTTCGTTCGGCCTTCCGTCACTCCCTTTTCTGTGCCCCATCATTTCTCCATGGCGCCTTTTGCCTGTTCCATCCATCCATCCATTTTCTATACCCACTTTTTCCTGGATCAGGGTCACACTGATCTCTGGAGCGTCTCCCAGCAATCTCTCGGGTGGAAGGAAGGGGTACACCCTGGACAGGTCACCAGTCCATCGCAGGGCCACATATAAACACACAAAGACAGACAACCTCGGGCAATTTTAGAGTCACCAATCAACCTAACATGCATGTTTTTGGACTGTGGGAGGAAACCGGAGTACCCGGAGTAAACCCACGCAAGCACAGGGAGAACATGCAAACTCCACACAGAAAGGCCGGGATGCGAACCCACGACCTTCTTGCTGTGAGGCAACAGTGCTAACCAGCCACCATGCTGCCCCTTTTGCCTGTTCTTGATCACTTTATCTTTAACAGGAGCAATCACATTCATGACATTTAGAACACTTGTGTATATGAATTCAACAAATCTTCAACATGAGAAAAAGTGGTATTTTCAAACCTAATCATCTCAGTAAACAGTGTCCTGGTGTTGCCATTTCTGTGTCTTTTCCCAACAAATGTAGGTCCAGCTGCATCTTTGGGAATTATAGACAAATTAAAAAAGACACAAAAATGATCAGACAAATCAACATCAATCACAGTGACATTTGAAATGTTAAAACCCTTAGTGATGACTAGGTCCAGAGTGTGACCTCTCGTATGGGTCGACTCACTAACATGATGTAGGTTTTGAGGACAGCAGAAAGTTCTTTGGCATTTCTGTCACAGACCTTATCAACGTGAACATTAAAATCACCTGTAATAACTAAACAGTCAAACTCTGTGAGGACAACTGAAAGCATCTCAGTACAATCATCAATAAAATTTTGGCAACATTTGGGAGGTTTGTAAATGATTATGTAGAGTACAGAGGAAGATAATTTTAGCTTCATTTTAAAAGATAAATACTCAAATGATGAAAACTCCCCAAATGACAGCCTGTGGGTAACAATATTATCCCCCAAAAAGGCACAGATGCCCCCACCCTTTTTGTTTTCTTGTGTTTCTGACGGAAATATAAAATTAGGTGGGGTGTATTCAATAAGAACTGTATTTCCTGTCCTGCTATCTAACCAAGTCTCTATTAAAAACATAAAATCAAGATTGTAAGAGGAAATAAAATTACTGATTAAAAATTATTTGTTATATAAAGATCTGATATTGAGCACTGCAAGTTTAACTAACGGGTGCTCCGCGGAAAGACAGGTGTGAGTGTTGGCCAAGCAAGGTGGTAGAGGTGGTGGAGTTTTAATTGATCGAGGGACAGAGGTTGTGCTCCTGGGTGGCAAAAGGGGTGGTGTTGGCTGGAGCAATGGCTCCAGCACTACTGATAATACTGAAGGTATTATTTGTATAGCGCCAAATCACAATACAAATCATCAAGGCACTTTACAAAAACTAAAACTAAAAACCCAACAAATTCCTTATGAGCAAGAACTTGGCGACAGTGGAGAGGAAAAACTCCCTTTAACAGAAGAAAAAACCTCCAGCAGAACGGGGCTCAGTTTGGGCGGCCATCTGCCTCGACCTGTTGGGGTGAGTGGATAGAGCAGAGAGAAAAGAACAGCAACAATAAAAAACAAACAAACAAACAGACACTGCAAGTTGGTGGGGCCAGTAACTGCACATCAGCGATATACAGCTTCAGGACCAGGGACACCTGCAAAAGGTATAGAGAGAGAGAACAGAGAGAGAGGGAGCACAAACTAGGGGAGAGAGAGAGCACAAGGTTAGTGACATTCAATGGTGGAATATACACGTGAGGTGGGAGGAGAGGAAGAGAGGGGAAGGGAAGGGATGGGGGGGTTAGGGTAGGGGAGCTCAGTGCACCGATGGTCCTCGGGCAGTCTAGGCCTATAGCAGCATAACTAAGGGATGGTTCAGGTTTACCTGAAGCCAGCCCTAACTATACGCTTTGTCAAAGAGGAAGGTTTTAAGTCTAGCCTTAAAAGTATAGAGTGTCTGCCTAATGAACCCAGGCTGGGAGCTGGTTCCACAGGAGAGGAGCTTGATAGCTAAAGGCTCTGCCTCCCATTCTGCTTTTAGAAATTCTGGGAACCACAAGTAGACCTGCACTCTGAGAGCGAAGTGGTCTATTGGGATAATATGGTACTATGAGGTCTTTAAGGTATGAAGGAGCTTGATCATGAAGGGATTTGTATGTGTGGAGAAGGATTTTAAATTCTATTCTGTATTTTACAGGGAGCCAATGAAGAGAAGCTAATATAGGAGAAATATGATCTCTCTTGCTAGTTCCTGTCAGGACTCTGGCTGCGGCATTGTGGATTAACTGGAGGCTTTTTATGGAGATACTGGGACATCCAGATAGTAATGAGTTACAGTAATCTAGCCTTGAGGTAACAAATGCATGGACTAGTTTTACTCCATCATTTTGAGACAGGATGTTCCTAATTTTGGCAATGTTGCGCAGGTGAAAGAAGGCATTTCTAGAGATTTGTTTTATGTGTGAGTTAAAGGACATGTCCTGGTCAAAAATAACTCCAAGGTTTTTCACAGTAGTGCTGGAGGCCAAGGCTATGCCATCTAAAGTAGCTATAATTTTAGAAAAGGTTCTGAGGTTTTTAACCCCAAATACAATAAATTCTGTTTTCTCTGAATTTAAAAGTAGAAAGTTACTGGTCAACCAGGCCTTTATATCAGTTAGACAGGCTTGAAGTCTGGTTAACTGGTTTGTGTTAACAGGTTTAATAGATAGGTACATCTGAGTGTCATCTGCATAGCTTCCTAATGACATTCCTAAAGGAAGCATGTACAGCAAGGGTGTCAAACTCATTTTCACCAAGGGCCACATCAGCATAATGGCTGTCCTCAAAGGGCCAGATGTAACTTATAAATGTAACTAAATGTAACCGAATGTAATGTAAAATAAATGTAACTACTCCTTAATGTTAAATAACTTATTCAAGTTACAAGCATAACAGTTGCACAGAAAAAATATGTTTGCTCGTTCCTCTGTTATAAATCCTTTTAATTTGTCAGGTTATGAAACCCAGATAACTCCATCAATCAAGGATCAAACTTTCCAAGTGAATAAAGAAAAATAAAATCAAACACAAGTTATGACATTAACTTTGTTCAAACGTTCAACAGCTCCTCAGTGACAGAGAGATCCGACTTCACCCCTCTAATAAAAATTGATAACTGCGCTGTATCCGTGTTATCTGTGCTTTCATCACCAGCTAATGAAAAAGCTGTGTAGCTGCGTCTCCTCGGCCAGCTGTGTTGCAAGGCTTTCTGCTAGTTCCGTAACTCGGTCCGCGATGGTGTTTCTTGATAAACTGACATTTTTAAAAGTCTGTATCTGGTCGGTACACACCTGCTCACAGACCTTCAGCATGCACTGCTTCAAAAACGCTCCCTCTGAAAAAGACTTAGAAGCGTGGGCGATTTCTTCAGCCACAATAAAGCTAGCTTTCACTGCCGCATTGTTTTTGGCTGTGGATTTCGTGAACACACTCTGCTGCGACCGCAGTTTGCCTTTTAATTCTTGGGCAAGTTGTTGCTTTTCTTGAAGGCTAGCTTTGGCATACTTAGCACCATGTTTGGTGTCAAAATGCCGGCGCAGATTATACTCTTTGACAACCGACACCGCCTATGTTGCACCCTTGGACAGACAAGACTGAATCAGACTTCGTCTCCCTTTTTTCCTTTTCTCTGCAACGTTTTATTCTCCTGATTCACTGTTGGAGTTTTTCTTTAGCGTTACACACAGTTCTTACCCACACACTGCTAATACATGCACTGCACTCTCTCGCTCTCTGCGCATACTAAAAAAAATGACGTCATCAAAATCCCTGACCTCTTAGCCGTAAAATAAATCTGAAAAATATTTAAACTAATTGCAAAATAGTAATTAAATTGATTATGTTCCCCTCGTAAAACTTAGCTTATACATTGTCAAAGCAAAGAATTTCTAACATATTTCCAGGTCGCAACACTACTACTAAATAGGAATACCCCACTAAAAAAAAAATGTTACCGATTATTTTTTTTTTCCATAACAGAATCAACAATGTTTTAACAATTAGACAATTGGTGGAAGGTGGGTGAACTGGTAAGTATTTTCATACACATCACACATTATAGAGTGGTTGGATCACATCCATCCATCCATCCATTTTCTATACCCGCTTTTTCCTGGGTTGGATCACAGTGTCTCTTGTGGAATGCAGACGCACCTATGGGGACTTCACATAAGATAAAGGAAGTAACTGCCTTAGTTTGTTCAAGCGACCCCCACTCAGAACACATAGAAGACAGTTGGCAATAACAACTCCATATAAGGTAATATCATAAATTCCTTTTGGTGGGGCGCTGCCCAACAGTTTAAACATTGTATAGTTTCCATCTATTGTTTAGATCTCTCTGCCTGCGTGTGTGAGTGGATCTCCGGAGACGTCTCTGTACTTTTACAATAAACCGGTGTGTCGATTCCTAACTTCCATTCCGTCCTTCTTTTATCCCTACATTAATGAACCCGGGGAAAGTCATAAGGTAAGGTTTTCCAACAATTTGGAGGCTCGTCCGGTCTTTGAGAGGGAATGAATTGGAGTGACGAACCGTCCGAAAGACCACATTGACAGTTTCTCAGGCGCCACACAAAAGGTAAGGCAGAAACCTATTATATTAAATTCTGCTGAATTGAATACCACTAAAATGGATACTGTCGATGTGTATTTCGGATTGGTTATAAATTCTGACAGATTGAAAGTTATAAATCGAACGTAAAATATATAAAGAAAATACAATAAAAGGGAAAGTAAACTCCGGGCGTGTACGATCGGCGGAGTATTTAAGTATTTAACTCTCGGATTGTGGTGAATCCCACCCAGTACTCGACGGGGGCTGGGTAAAAACTGGATTGAAACACCCGGGAGCTGGGGAGACCCCGAAAAAGAAATTCTTCAGCCATGTTCGATTGGGGAGAATAGAGTGAGTGAATATCTCAGCCTTGTTCGATAGGGAGATATGAGTATGAATCTGAAATTGTGTGAATGGCAAGTAATATTGCATTTTTTGATGTAGTTATTGTTATTAGACAAAGGGTCTAAAGTGTCTCTAACCGTATGAATATTATGGAATAAGATGCATAAATTGTTATAAGGTGTATAAGTATAATATCTGTTATAACAAGAATATAGACATATGTATGATATTAACTATCAACTGAGTGACGAGGTAAGTATGAACAGGAAGTGTCTCTGAGGGGACCTTGATTCAGACTGAGCAGAGAAGCAGGAAGTAGAGGTGTAGTGATTCAAAGGTTGCTCCTCCCACTATTTGGCTCCCTCTAGTGGCGCCGAGCAGACTTGCAGGAGACGCTGCTGACACCCGCAGGAGGCGGGAGGTACTGCAACAGGAATTGGAAAATTGCGCCATCTGGTGGAGGAAACACCGAATTAGAACTAAATACAAATAAATAAAGAAAAGATCAAAATGGATGGAGAATTTGATCATGAGATGAATAATGACAGATGGGGCCCACCAGAAAAATGGGTCAATCTGGGGATTCAAGTTGAATCTATTTTAAAGGCAAGGAAGACTGGGATGTGGAGAACAGAGGACCGAGCTGTGCGGGACCGAGGTCCCAGAATGATGTGTTGATGTTCCCCTTGATGGCCACCGGAGGTGGGTTTAAATACCAGCCTTACGGGTTGGGGGATGTGCAGGCTTTGGTGGATCAACTTCCCCCAGTGGCAGAGGGGGGAGGCCTGTGGCTCGGCAAATTGGACTCGCTGACCGCAGGACAGAGACTAGCTCTTGGGGATTTTAGAGCCGTGATTCAGAGATGCCTGACCAGCATGGATGCAAGAGATATAGAGAAGGCTGCGGGAACCCTCCGCAGACCAGATGAAGAGCTGTTCGCCCGGTGGGCTGGTGACCTGAGCAAGGCAATCCGCGAAAAATATCCGCTGCCAAATTCAGCAGCGGTCCCAAAGGTGACTTGGAACATTAAAGACAACCCCAGAGTCTTCTTAGACCAGAGTAAAGAGTTGTGGATCCGACAGACAGGGTGTCACCCAGGTAAATCGGGTCCCGAAAGGGAGTGGTACCGACAGGCAGTATTGGAGGGGGTCCCAGAAAAGGTCAAAACGGCCATGATTGATAATCCAGATTTGCAGGGGGCTGATTCAGTGGTGTGGGAGAGACATTTGGTGCATCACCTCACCCGTGTCCAGCAGCAGATGCTGAAGGAAGGAGAGCAAAATCAGGAGCTCCAGACCCAGCTGCTGAAGCTCCAGTTAGCGGAAGCAAGGCAGAAGGTCAATGCCGAAAAGAAAAAAAAGAAAAAAGAGGAGGCCAAGAAGGTTATGTGGCAGTGGGGCGTGGATGCTCCGGATACTCCTGATCTGTTCCCAGTACCTCCTTGGGAGCCGCAACATTACTCTCCAGGAAATAGGGGAGGATACAAGGGAGCTCCGAGGGGAGGCCGTGGGTGGAGAGGACGCGGTGGTCGTGGGGGCCCACCTGGTAGGGACTCAGCCCTATGTTTCCTCTGCAACGGAAACGATCATTGGATCAAGGACTGTCCATACAGGGGCTGTATGGCTCGAGACCGAGCTCAAGGAGGGCAGGGAGTGCACCTGCAACGTGGTAGGGGTGGTCCCACACCGGCTCACAACATGCCTGTGATGGATTGGGGTCCTCCATCCAGTTAGGAGGACTCCTACAAAGAATGACACACCCCGCCGAGAGGTCTGGACAGCGGAACGAACACGGCAGATCCACTGCTGTCCATGAAGGTGAACCATACGAATCTGTCGTTTTTGGTCGACACAGGGACTACGTGTTCTACTCTAAACACCACCCCTGCTTCCACCTTGTTGAACCATAAGACCACCATCATGGGCTTCTTGGGGGAGAAATGGACTCTGCCAGTAACTCGACCTCTGCTCACTCAGGTGGGCAGTCAGCAGGTACGCCACCCCTACATTTATTCACCTGACACTCCTGTCAACCTCCTCGGCCGGGACTTATTGATTAAGCTTGGGGCCACTATTCTGTGTGCCCCAAGCTTACTGTCACTCTGCCAGATGGCCTGCGACTACCATGTTGGACACATTTAGACGGGACACAAAAACAATGCTTGTTGAAGCCGCTGGCGGACGAGGTAGCCGACATCTACTGGGCTAGGTTGTGCCCGGAGAGTCCGGGACACAAGGGAATATGGTCCGCGTATCAGTCTTGGCGCCAGGGCACAGGTATGTACTGATGTGTGTGTATGCGTATTCAGGGTGGCCAGAAGCGGGGCCCGCCAAAAGGGAAGATGGTAAAACGGTTATTAAATGTTCGATAAATTATTACATCCCCAACCATGGTTTCCCAGAGAACATTAGATCAGATAATGGGACACATTTCAAGAATCAGGATTTGCAGAAGGTGGAGGCCATGATGGGGTTGAAACATGGGTTTGGAACGGTGTATCATCCACAGTCTCAAGGAAAGGTGGAAAGGATGAATCAAACTGTAAAAACCAAATTGGCAAAAATCTGTGCACAGACCAAATTGAACTGGGTTGATGCATTGCCATTGGCACTCATGTCCATTCGCTGTTCTGTTAACCAATCGACTGGGTTTACCCCTTTCGAACTCCAAACGGAGACCTTTTCCAGGGCCCCACACCACTGGCCCAGTAACCATTGTAGAGAATGAGGGTCTGTCAGCCAAAGCATATTTTAACTTTCTTCAAGCTCTCGTTTCAGCTTTCTCACATCGGGTGGCGGACCAGCACGGCGACAGAACACCAACTTCACCCGACGCCGACTGGGTGCTGTTGAAGGTGATCAAAAGGAAGTGGGCAGAGCCACGGTGGACAGGACCCTACCAGGTGACAGAAAGAACATCACACGCAGTGAGGTTAAAGGGAGAAGGAGACACCTGGTATCACTGGTCGCAGTGTGCACCAGGAGAACCGCCATCCAGATCTTTGACCGAGGTCCAGGAGGACCTGCAACAACATACCTCTGTCTAGGCTGAGGCAGAGAAGGACCCTCCTCAGAAAGGGGCAGAATAATCCCCGGGGAGCGAGTCAGGTACTGAGGTAGTCCACCCCCAGTCCAAAGAAAGAAGAAGCTGTCCGAGAGGGAGGGTGTGAAAAAGAGCGCCCCTCTCCAACAAGAGGTGTGCCAAGCCTCCAGCCGACGAATCAGAGCGCAGAGGGAGGCAACGTCGAGGGATTGTTGGTTGTGATTTTGAGTGGTAGTTTTAGCCTTGATTTATTTAGTTTATTGTGTATGCTTAGCCATTATTAGATAGTTTAGTTAACAATTAGGGAGTTAAAGCGGAGATGTTTGGATTTGGGAAGGTATTGGGGGTCCTTACGACCCTGACTGTAATGATTGTTGTTTTGTGTTTGGTTAGTGGAAAAATCTCATTATGTCTGTAGTAGTTTCTATTGCTGTCTTTGTAGGGGTCTTAGTCACCTGTGGGTGCTGCTTCATTCCATGCCTGCGTTCCCTCGCAGTTAGGCTTATATCGTCTACTATAGAGAAACACGACCCGAAAGCTCTGATGCCTTTATTGGCCCAGGGCTCAGATGATGACAGTGATGACCTAGACGGGGTACAGCTCCGAGAGATGTGATCTCCTAAGGGAGATCAAGAGAGGGATAGCATAATTCCATTTTGTTTAGATGGGCTCTTAGGAGAGCCCAAAAGGGGGACTTGTGGAATGCAGATGCACCTATGGGGACTTCACATAAGATAAAGGAAGTAACTGGCCTGAGTTTGCTCAAGCGACCCCCACTCAGAACACATAGAAGACAGTTGGCAATAACAACTCCATATAAGGTAATATCATAAATTCCTTTTGGTGGGGCGCTGCCCAACAGTTTAAACATTGTATAGTTTCCATCTATTGTTTAGATCTCTCTGCATGCGTGTGTGAGTGGATCTCCGGAGACGTCTCTGTACTTTTACAATAAACCGGTGTGTCGATTCCTAACTTCCATTCCGTCCTCCTTCTTCTTGTTGCTACTGTTCAAAGCCAGGACTTACTACTCTTATAGTATTCCACCCCTGTACTTATCACTTAAATAACTGTACAGGTCACCTGTAAACACTAATGTTTTCACTACCACATCACCGTGAACTATAACCAATGCCCAAATTTAACACTAAACTAACATAAAATATTATCTAAGTGTTTTGTTAATGATAAAAGGATACATAAATGATGAGCTGCTGGAGGGTTCACAGTTGACTTCTGGAGGCCTTCCCACACTGATAAGGGCAGGTTTTCAGCTGCTGAAAGGTCGGCTGGCCAAGCTGATCATAGGTGTAGACACATCTGGGCTGTCTGACTCTCTTCGGCCTGTCCCTCCACGTCTTTGCTTCATGCTCATCCTCTGTGTCAACCACCTGAGTTTCCTCCTCTCTCTCCATGCTGTCTCCCTGCTCAGCGTGTTCCTCTTCAGAGTGTTCTGCAGGTGCTTCTGTCCTCTCAGACACATCCCTGGGTGTTTCTATCCTCGGCTGGAACTCTTCTGCCTCTACATTGAGGGGTTGGCTGGCATGTCTTACAGCTGTCTGCAAGTAACATTCTCCCTCACTAGAGCTATCTGTATCTGTTGACCGAGCATCACACTTATCTTTACGATTTCTTCTCACTGTTTGTTTTGCTTGGCTTTGGTTGCTTTTCAGGCTAGGTTGCCGAAACTCTGAACCTTCCACCAAGTAAGGGCATGGCAGGAGTAGGTTACGATGCAGCACACGTTTTCTCCCTGACCCTAACAATGATTCGACCACGTAGACAGGACTATCAGGGCCTTTTTTTTCCTTAACCACATGAACTGCATCTTCCCAATAACTGTGCAGTTTCCTGGGACCACCTCTGGGAGTGAGATTCCTCACCAGCAGGTGGTCACCTGGCTTCAGGACTGAACTCCATGTTCGTTGATTGTAGTTTTTGTTAATGATAAAAGGGGCACTTCCGGGCACTTTTCTTCATATTTTGTATTGCTGTGGTATAAGCTTCTTGCATGACCTCTCTCCACTTCTCTGCATAGCCCGCCTGTGACTCGTGCCGTTCTTCTCTTTGGGAACCTTAGGTCGATAGGTAACGTTGGCTCACGGCCAAAGAGGAGGAAAAATGGTGAGAACCCTGTGGCTTCATTCACCGTAGAGTTATAAGCATGAACCACTTTATTGAGGTGCTCTTTCCACCTAGATTTCTGAGACTCCTCGAGTGTGCACAACATACCAAGCTGTGTCCTATTGAAGCATTCCGCAGGGTTAGATTGCGGGTGATATGGAAAGGTACGTGAACGGCGAATACCACAGTAATCTTGGAGCTTGCGAAACAGTGTGTTTTCAAACTCTTTTCCCTGATCATGATGTATCTTGGAGGGGAAACCAAAGCGCATGATGAAGTCATCAAAGGGCTTTCTGGCTGCAGTCTTCCCAGACTTATCTTTGGTCGCATATGCCTGCGCATATTTTGTGAAATGGTCTACAACCACAAGTATGTATTCTTCACTGCCCTTACACTTGTTTAAGTGGAGGTAGTCAATTGAAATCAGCTCAAAAGGTGCGGAGGTCTCAATGCTCTGAATAGGTGTTCTGGTTATCCTATTAGGTTTTTTTCTCTTGATGCAATGACACACTTGTGTGACATAGTGTTCCATGTCTTGTCTCATCTTAGGCCAAAAGAAGCGTTCCCTTGCAAGGGCCACCATTCGATCTGTACCTAAGTGTCCCATTTCCTCATGTAAGTTTTTGTAGATAATACGTTTCAGGGATTCGGGAACAACCAGCTGTTTTCTTGTGACTCTCTCTCTTCTGAGGATGCCATCCTCATCAATCTGCAGATGAGGCCATTCCCTGAGCATCTGTTGGACAGTTCTGTTTTCTGCCTTTTTTTCTTTATGTTTTAGGAAGGTGTGTGTTCTTTTCAGGGTCAAAGTTCTGCTTATGACAAGGTCTGCACTTTGAGCTACTCTGATGCCTTCTGATGAAAATGGCTGGATAAGCTCTGAAACATTGCAACCCTCTGGTAGAGCATCTATATTACAGGTGACAGCAGAAATACAATTAACCTCCCCTGTTTTATCTATCTCTAGGGCTGTCATGATGCATTCAGTGACATCCTGTTGGCATTCCTCTGTGCACTCACGCATGATCTCTTCGATGGGCCTTGGTCGTCGTGACAGGAAATCTGCATCTCAGTTTACTACTTCAGGTCTGTATTTTAGGGTGAACCAATAATCCGCCAACTCTGACACCCAGCGGTGTCCAGCTGCATTCAGTTTCGCAGACTTAGTTACATAGGTCAGTGGATTATTGTCACTATATACAGTGAAATGAGGTGCATGAAATAGATAATCCCGAAAGCATTCTGTCACGGCCCACTTTAGCGCGAGGAATTCTAGCTTGCCAGAATGTAGCTTGTAGTTAAGTTCTACTGCTGTCAATGTCCGTGACCCATAGGCAATGACTCTAAGAACACCTTCTTGACGCTGATACAAAACTGCACCCAGGCCCTCTTCTGAGGCATCCACATGGAGGACAAAGGGCCTCTCTAGATCTGGATATGCCATTACCGGCAGTTTGGTCAGCTGATCTACAATCTGGTTCAGTATCTCTTGAAGGGTTGCCATCCACTGGACCGGGTGGGACGGTGGCAGCTGGCCAGATCCCCCGTTTTTCTTCAGCCCTGACTTCGGCTTTGCTAACAACTCATAAAGGGGCTTAGCTATCCAGGAAAAGTTTTGTATATAGGCTCTGTAATAACTGAGGAAGCCCATTAACTTTCTCACCTCTCTCACAGTTGTTGGTCTCTCATGTTTCAATGCTTGAACAGCTTCCACCTCTTTGGGATTCATTTTGTATCCATCTGCAGAGATTACTCGACCCACATAGCAGACTTCACTTTTGAAGAAGTCACATTTTTTTGGTCTTAGTTTAATACCACATTCTCTTTGGCGATGTAGGACCTGTCTTACATGCTGGATGTGTTGTTGGAAGCTGGGGCTGAACACCAGGACATCATCCAGGTACGGGACACAGGTTTCATCCCGGAGGCCTCCCAGGCATCCCTCCATGTAGCGCTGAAACGCGGCCGGGGCATTAGTCAGCCCAAATGGGATCCTAACCCATTCATAAAGTCCCCAGGGTGTTATGAATGCTGTGCAAGGTCTGCTTTTCTCACTCATGAAGCCCTGGTGATAGGCTTTTCCCTGATCCAACACTGTGAACCAGGAGTTGCTCCCGAGGTTCTCCAAGATCTCCTGTATCCTGGGGATTGGATGACGGTCAGGGACTGTCTTCCCATTCAGCAGCCTGTAGTCTATGCACAAGCGAAGACCCCCATCTTTCTTCCTTACGCACACAACAGGCGAGGAATATGAAGAACATGACTTCTGGATCCAACCTCGTTTAAGTAGGTCCTGAATATGTGCTTTTACTTCTTGATAAAGGTGTCTAGGAATTGCATTATATGTTCTTTGCACAGGCACATTGTCCTTTAATTGTATGTCCATCTCCAAATCTTTAATGCATCCTGTATCCCAGTCATCCTTCGCAAAAACATCACATTCCTCTCTGAGCATCAGCTGTACCTGTTGCCGCTCGTCATCAGGCAGGTGGCTCAGGTCCACAGGTGGATCCCAGGGCTCCGCCTTTTGCATTGGACTGGACAGCTGCGCAGGTAAGGTGTCACTCTTGTCTGGTATCTGGGGTTTCTGACCCCCTGCGTGCTTTGTCTGCAGTGGGTATGTGGCATCAACGCCGTACAGCCAGCCAAGCGTAGTACGGCTGCCAAGTGAAATATTATTGTCAGTCATATTTTCAACAGTCACTTCTATTTTACCCTTCTCTTCTTCAGGTAGTTGGATTAACTGTTCCCGAATGACTAGACCTGTTGGCCATGGTGCTTCATGGATTGGCTCCAGCACTACCTGTGACCTACTACCTGTATTCAGCCGGCCACATTGTATTGTCGTCACCATATTTCTAGGGATGGTCACGGACTGTCTGCCCACTCTGGCGATGTGCGGTTGACTTTCAGGTTTTTGCTTCTTTAGAACAGACAGAACAGCTCTTGCAGTTTTGCGTCCTACCTCTAGTGCTGAGCATAATCTTTTCACCATGGGACCGGATAGGGTATAGTCTCTGGCTATGCCATTTGTCAGTGCTAGCTCTTCAATTACATTGAAGCCAATGATGGGACGCTCAATGTCACTGTTGGAGACCAGGATCGGGACCAGGACAGGTCTATCACTCATTCCAGCTACCGCATCCTTAGACAGAGTGAATTCAATATCCATCCAACCTTCATATGGGATTTCTGTGCCATTGGCAGCTGAGAGCTCCAGTGCTCCTTCATCAAGTAGCTCCTTCACTGGTCTCACCTCTGCGTCAGGTAGGTGCTTCTTTTTCCTGTTCATTCCCACTATTGATATCTGTGAGCCAGTGTCCCAGAGTATCGTAGTGTCAACTCCTCCTAGACAGGCTCGGACTAGACATCTCTTTCCAATCAGCTTGGCTGTCTGCCTCTGCTTCCCTGTGAGTGGTACGCTTGAACTGAACAGATCCACCTGGTCTTCTGTGGGGTGAAGCTCAATTTCTATCTTATTCGTGCTGGCTGAGGCATTCTTCTGCACTACCAGACTTTTGTTTCTGCACACTTGTTCTGCACTACCACACAACTGACACTGCTGACAATGTCGGACATTTACAGTGTTTGGCTGTGGTCGATACTTTCGGGTTGGCTGTTCACTCATCCTCCTGGGTTGGGACGTAGGGGTCTGTTGAAGGCTTGCTATTTGGCTAGCAAGGTTCTGAATAGCTTCACATATTGCTTTATTACCTTGGTCAACCATTTCCATCAGTGTGTCACGTCTGTTTGTCTCACCGTGCTTGGTCTTATTGTTTGATTTGTGTATTTGGCTTTCTTGACCTTTTTCCTCATTTTCTTCACCAATTGCTGCTATTCTAATCATCTTTGCTTTTGATGTAGCTGATAACTTGCTCTTTCTCTCCATTTCTAGATTGTATGCAGCTGTCATTTTCTCCAATAGGACTTCATCTTTAACTTTTGGATCTTGTAAATATGACTTGATATCTGCACGGATGGTGTCATTATGGAGACCAGTGAGGACTGTTTGGAGAAGCTGATTTTGAATTAACTCTGCCCCATACTTCAAACCAGACTTGACTCTGTCTGACGCAAAGACAGTTTGTTGTCTTAGGTCCATAGCTCGCACCAAGAACTGGATTGGAGTTTCTTTTGGTTCTTGAACAGCACGTGTGAGGGAGTGGTACAGTTCTGTAGCATCCTTCTCAATGTAATGAGTCCGTAGTATCTGTCTGAGGGCATGCAATGTCAGATCAACTCTGCTTTCAAGATAACTCTTCAGTTTTGTTCCTGGAGCTATTGCCTGAATTACAGCTTCAACTACTTATTCTTCATCATATCCCTTTTTCAGTGCCCTTTGTATTTGTCTTTCCAAACTATTGCCAATTTATCCTTTTGATTTGGTTCTCCAATTTGTCCAATTATTTTCAAATCTCTTCGATATAATGGTTGAGCAAAAACAACACCTTGGCCTGGGACAGAGACAGCTTCAGCAACTTTCAAAACAGGAACACTGTCTCCTTGTTCATTCACTTTACTGGGTGCCGTTACAATTTTGTCCACCCGGTGGTGCCCATGCCCTATTTGCTGAGGTTGGGGATAATCACCATCATCCTTTTTCTCTTTTAGTTCGTCAATTTTAGCATTAAGTTGCAGTAACACAGACATTCCCTCATCTTCCCGTGAAGTAATTTCTTCGCCCTCTAAATACTGAAGAATGAGCCTCCTTAGCTTACGAGGTGAGTCCTTGTCACTTTTATCCACAGGTAGGCCCAATGTCATTCAACTCCAATGTCGACAACGTTAGCAACTTCTCTTCTATCTCCGACAGAACATT
This sequence comes from Mastacembelus armatus, assembly GCF_900324485.2. Classification (NCBI taxonomy): domain Eukaryota; kingdom Metazoa; phylum Chordata; class Actinopteri; order Synbranchiformes; family Mastacembelidae; genus Mastacembelus; species Mastacembelus armatus. The sequence continues at coordinate 15,163,090 of NC_046637.1, read as the reverse complement.
TTCCCACTCAGACGACATCTGCTGTGTTTTAGACATGGTTAGGAACTTTTACCTTCACTGCTTTATTTGTAGCACCGCCGTTTTTGCGACGTCGGTATGCTTTGCTAGCCGTTGGCTCCGGGCTAATCACTGGTCACTCGTCCTTTTTCGTTATGTTACAAACTCCAACCGGGCGGAAACACCAAGTTTTAAGTTGCACCCTTGGACAGACAAGACTGAATCAGACTTCGTCTCCCTTTTTTCCTTTTCTCTGCAACGTTTTATTCTCCTGATTCACTGTTGGAGTTTTTCTTTAGCGTTACACACAGATCTTACCCACACACTGCTAATACATCCACTGCGCTCTCTCGCTCTCTGCGCATACTAAAAAAAATGACTTCATCAAAATGATTACCCCTGACCTCTTAGCCGTAAAACAAATCTGAAAAATATTTAAACTAATTGCAAAATAGTAATTAAATTCATTATGTTCCCCTCGTAAAACTTAACTTATACATTGTCAAAGCAAAGAATTTCTAACATATTTCCAGGTCGCAACACCTAGTAACACAAAAGACATACCGGTCTTTCTCCTTGAAGCACAAACAAGTATTCGCCTTCCCATCTTTCTTGAAACAGTCTTCTATCTCCATCAACTTTTCTCTTTCTGGACATTTTGGGGTCATTATTTAACTCTCAATTCCACTTGTTGGCATTGACGTGGAAACACTGCTGTGTAGAGGTGGGGAGCCGTTACCTCGCGGGTATCACAGTCGACAGGCATTGTGGGAAATGTAGTTTTTGGTCAAAGCACGCTTTTGACCTATTTTTTTAGACACTCAGACCTTTTATGCTCTCGCGGGCCACATTAAATGATGTGGCGGGCCTTGAGTTTGACACATGATGTACAGGGTGAACAGAATCGGTCCTAGCACAGAACCTCGTGGAACTCCATAACTAACTTTTGTTCATGTGGAAGGTTCATCATGGACATGAACAAACTGGAATCTGTCCGATAAATAGGATTAGAACCATTTTAACTCTGTTCCTCTGATACCAGTCATATGCTCCAGTCTCTGTAATAAGATGTTGTGGTCAATAGTGTTGAATGCAGCACTAAGGTCTAGGAGAACAAGTATAGAAACAAGTCCATTATCTGAGGCTAAGAGAAGATCATTGGTGACTTTTAACAGTGCTGTTTCTGTATTATGATGTGCTCTAAATCCTGATTGAAAATATTCAAATAGTTCATTCCTGTGTAAGTGGTCTGCTAGCTGCTTAGCAACAGCTTTTTCAAGGATTTTAGAAATAAATGGTAGGTTGGATATTAGTCTATAATTAGCCAAGACTCCTGGATCAAGACTGAGCTTTTCGAGTAAGGGTTTGATTACTGCACTCTTAAAGGCCTGTGGTACGTAGCCTGATACTAGAGATAAATTTACTAAGTCTAATAAAGATAAGTTAATTAATGGCAGGGTGTCTTTAAGCAGTCTAGTCGGGATGGGGTCTAAGAGACACTGATGATTTCGATGAAGCAACTACTGATGTAAATTCAGAGAGATCTATGGGAGAGAAGCAGTCTAAACATAACTGAGGTCTTACAGATGATTCAAGAGCTACTGTAGTAGAAGATTCATTTATTGCAGGTATAGGAAGCATCTGCTGAACTTTATCTCTAATAAATCGGGGATGTCTTGTATGTCTTGGACACTCGGTGTAAAGAAACTCAAATTCATCACTGCTGAGAGCTAAGGGAACACTGGGCTCAACAGAGCTGTGACTTTTTGTCAGCCGGGCTACAGTGCTGAAAAGAAACCTGGGATTGTTCTTATTTTCCTCTATTAGTGATGAATAGTATGCAGTTCTGGCTTTACGGAGAGCTTTTGTATATGTTTGTCAGGATTCGGGAAATTATTATTTAATTTTAGGACCAATGAGTACGCCCACTCTGGTACTCCGTGGTTCAAAACAAGACTTTATTTAAATCAGGACCAAAACAGCGTAGACTCATCATAACTAACAGCGCCGACGATTTTATAAAAGCATTGTGTGAAATAGCTCTCAACGTGTTGAGGGGCCATATTCCACTCAGTGACCAGCAGTATAAGCAGCTGAAAAAGCGGAAATCTGTCATCAGACGCATAGCAGATAGAAAATTGACTAGTTTTAGAAAAAGAAAGCTCATCAATCAGTCTGGTGGTTTTCTACTCCCCTTACTAGGAGCCGCTTTACCCTTTATAATCAGCCTTATTAATAACAGAAGATAGATATGGAGCATACACACAAAATGTATCTGGTGCCACACAATCAACTGGAAATGCTAAAGCAGCAGCAGCAGCAGAGCAACAAGACCATAAGACAGACGGCACAGAATGAGCTCGACAGGGAAATGTCACGTGTTACAATTACCAGACACTGATGTTCACGAGAAAGCTAAAAAGTATACAGCTATTCTACAGAGATATTTATCACTGGTGAAACAGGGGGAGCGTGAAAAGAATGTACTGACACTGTCTCTACCACCATCACCACCACCACCACCAGGAATTGCTGCTGGTGATGCAGGTAATGAGGGTAGTGTGAAAGATTTGGTTGTGCAGGATGTATTGAATCATATCCCCCACAGACAGAGGAAAAATGCAGAACACATTTTGTCAGCCCTGGCCAGGGCTGGAGATGCAGTTTCATGGACGGACCAGGGTGAGCTCACTATCAATAAGCAGACAATTAGGGGCACGCATGTATTTGATTTGATTAAAAGAGTTACAGCCCCGTACCGGGTGTCTGCAAGCATGGTGCCACAGGGATGGACTCAATTTTTAAAAACACTGGCAAACCTAAATGTACCATTATCTGCTGTAACAAACACTCAGGCCCGTAGAGATATTGAAGAGATTAAATCTGGTAAGAACTATAGTCCTCCTCCTCCTCCACACCACAAACACAGTCACCACCATCATCATCATATCATTTCCAGTAAAGCAAAAAAAAGCAGCCCTGACATACTTGTACATAGATCTAGGAGGGGTGCTCAACACAAAACTAACCGTACATTCTGGGCACAATACTAATTTTTGCTGTGACTTTTTTTTTTTAAAAATAACTTTATGTCTATGACATTATTGAATGTAGTATATGAATGTTTATTGATCTGATGAATTTATTTGTACAATGATTATTTTCATGCATTATGAATAACAAAACACACACACACACACACAGTACAATGATTATTTTCATGCGTTATGAATAACAAAAAGTATTTTTACTTTTTCTTTTTTTAAATAACTTTATATATGTATGACATTATTGAATGTTTATTGATCTGATGAATTTATTTGTACAATGATTATTTTCATGCATTATGAATAATAAAACACACTATGGCAACATGTATATTGAAATGTCTTTTTTATTACTAATATTTTATACGTGTCATAATTGCACATTGTACACATGTAAAATGTTGCTGTACAGGTACAGGACTGATTCTATTGACAAAGCGTAAAACCATGGCATCATTGCGGGTAAGATCAGAGCTATATTTGTCGATAAATTTTTTGTAAGAAATCCTCTTTTGTACATGCCAGAGAAAAAATACACAGTGTTGCCCGCACATTATGGAGAGGGGCGACTGTACCTGGGCGTGTGAGTATAACACTCTGCGGGCATTTTTAATGAGAAAGTTGGATATATATGTTTGAAATTTATCTGGAGCATTGCCATAACTGTCAAAAAACCAGGCCTGATGATCGACTGTGAAATATACGGCCAACCAGTGCTCGCCTGGCAGGTAAGATGGGTCTGTGTTGACGACCAAGGCAGCAGGTCGTCGTGAAATTTTGAGTTTGGCCAGCTGATCGCACGGTAACACACCCAGAAAATGAACATTTTTACTAATTATCCTTCTGATGACACAAGTCAACTCAATTGTGCTCATATCCTGCTGCTGCTGCTGTGACTCAATAGTAGTCCACCAACACCTGTCTGCTGTTTGATATCTCGATGACTGAATCAAACACTGCATAACAGATCATGTTAACGGTGCGTGGGAGAGTCGTTCGGAACCTCACTTCCATCCTCACATTCCCGGTCTTGATCAGGGACACATTACTACCACCACCGCCGTCTGGTTCAAGGTTGAAACAATACAGAGTGTAACCGTTTCCAAATGCTTCTCTTGAAATGGCTAAGGGCCTGTCTTTAAGATGTCTGCCTGTGGCTTGTATCATTTGATAATATTCCCTGACATACTGTCTTCTGGGAAAGTGTGGCTGCAGCGGCTTTGCTGGGTACGTGTGTCCGTCAACATAGAGACTGACAAACTCTGCATCCAAATGTTCAAAATTAAACGGATTTCTGGCATAGCTTCCTGTGTACGATTCGTTGTCGACGAATGTTACCACGATAAATTTCGGCACCTGCCCTATGTAGAGATTCTCCTGGTTGTAGACTCTTGTTCCTGCAGGGACTGAGAGTGTTTTCAAGGTCACTCTGTCTACAGCATATTTTACGTTACTATGTTGAAGTACACGCCCATGTGCCAGCCTTAGAGCTGGAGAGATTGAGACTTTCTTCACAAAAAGGCTGGCTGTCAGGATTTTCACGGCATATTGGGTATTAGGCGCTGCCATTAGACAGAATTCATCTTTTGAACGTATAAATTTCATAGAGATGTCGATACCGTTAAGCAACAATTTCTCCTGAAAGAACAGATCAGCGTGTATGGGAGCTATTAATTCCACAATCCTGCTGTTTTCTGTATATGTGCCCCTAGTGTTCAGTCCTGTATTGTTCCCATCCAGGGCCACGGCGTTCATGTGGCCGGGCGTGTCCACAGCAAATAGTGCAGTACCAAACTGTGTGGCCAGGCTATCCGGGCCATAATTAATTAAACATTCTATAATTCCTCTGTAGGGATAAGTATTAGACGCTTGGGTAATTAACCTATCTCCGAGCATTACATCAACCTGGGAGAATAACGTACAGCCTGGGTAATTAACCAGCCCCACATCCGCGCCGTTTGCAATATTGGTTCCGTCTGGATTTGTGATCTTTATACGCAGATACAAATGGGTGTCGTTCAAATCCAAATAGTCTTCTCCACTTGCGCTTATGAAAAATTCCAGCGGCCCTGAATCGGTGAGGGCTGATACCGGCGGTATTTCAACATAGCTGGATCTCTCAATGGATGTCTGTGTGCATGGAACTGTGAAGAGGTCGAGTTCTGATTTTACACACTCGGCTGATTGTTTGTGGATGAGCGACATGTTTTAAAATATGTCTTGATGCGTAGCTCTGTGCTTCTGTCCGCTTGTTTTCTTTCTGACGGTGGTACAGCGTCTACCGGACTTTTTAACCTCATTCTTCTTCTTCTTCTTAGCTCTGTATTTCACAGCGAGAACCCCTGGTGGTCTCTTAATCCCCCTGCTTGTGTAGACACTCACCCCGCCCCCCTCCTGCTGCTGCTGCGGCCCGTTCATAATTCTGCGGCTGACCTTTGACACCACCTCTCCCGCAATATTTGCTGCAGCCGTTTTAAGGTGCGGTCTTGCAATAGCGAAACCGCTTTTAAATAACGGGACAGCCATCCTGAAAAGGCTACGAAACAGACCTCCCAGGCCGTTTCCATATTGCATTCGTGAGCCTATAAACCCTGGTAAATCGCCACCTGCTTGTGCGTTGTAATATCTGAGAAGTCTCTCACTATTGTCAGAGTTGTAAGGCACGCGCATCGCCATCTTTTCTGTCTATTTCACAACCCTACAGGTCTGAAGTGAAGTTTTACTACTGCCTTCCCATAGAGAAATGAGATATATTCGTTTTGGTCGTCCTTTAATGTTATCTGTATAGTGTCTAACACTGGGTTTGTCAGCTGTACGTAGTGTGGCTTGTCAAAAGACAATGTGCGTATTTTGGCATTGCTGGCCCCTGATATGTTGACGCATCTGAGTAAGGGCACATATGAAACCCCAACCAACTGATAATCTATGATGTCTGAATATATGAAAATATTATATAGTCCTGCATGTATGTCTGCTGCGTATGGGGCTATAAATGACTTATTATTATTAGGAATAGTCACTTGTTTGTCCGCCTCAAATCCTAGTATTTCAGCGAGGCGTCCTTTAAATCTCACAACAGTCCCCGCTGTGCCTGTTATGGAAATTCTGTCGGTATGGTTATTATACCACATTTTTAGGCCCACCGCATGCGATAATTGTGTCCTACATGCAGTATTGAATTCATGGACGAGTGCATCTATGGTCTCATAGTGAGCCATAGGTATTGATATTTTAACATGTTCGGTACTCTGTCTCTCTTTTATCCATACTTCTGCATCGTCTTGGAGAAAGCGGAGCCATGTAGCCGGATATTGCACCTCGCTGATCCCTACCTCGTAAGGTCCATCTAAATATATGGTCTTGGCCAGTTTTGTTCTATAGTTCCATATTTTATTGTTTGGATAGATGTGGGGTGATGCGTTGCTGGGGAGCGTTATATAAAAACCACTATTTCTCTTATTCATTCTCTCTCTCTCTCGTCTTCACCCTTAGTTAGTTATGTCTCTTTTGAGAGTTTAACTCTTTCTCCCTGCTTTTTGAATCCCTCTTTTCTCACTACATTATATATCCACGACGTCTTTTGCAGCTACCCATGTATTAAATTTTTCAGGCCAGCCCACCCATTTAACCAGCATTTTTTTCCCACGTTTGGCCAATATTTTCTCTATTTTATAGGGTTTGTTTTTATTTATGATTACAGGCTGCAACTCTTTATGATAAAACGATCCTCTCACAACCTCCCCAGCCAGGTCACACAATTTGTATACAGTAGGCACCGTGGACAGTCGCTCTTTGATGGTGAAATATTCATCCGTGAAAGTTTGCTTATAGCCTTTGCTAAACAATCCTCTGTGCTTTGAAATTCTAACTGTGTCGCCCACGTTGAATCTAGCACGGGTTGTTTCAACCTGTGGCTGGTACAGCGTTTTACGCACCAGCATCTCATTGTTTTTATCCACACTAGCGGGTGTTCTTTTTATTGACCTGTGATATGAATTATTATATGCTAAGAGCATATCATCAATACAGTCAATGTATCTCTGTGAATTGACAGCTGTCAAATAACGCCACATTTTGCTCTTCAGCGTGCGGTTAAAACGTTTCGACCACACTGGCTTTAGTCTCATTCATGGTAGAGAAATGTTTAATGTTATATTCTTTCATCAGCGTCTTAAAGTGTTTATTATAAAATTCTCCACCGTAGTCCGTTTGTAGCTTTACAGGTACACGTCCTTCAGATAATATGTCCCTGAATGCCTTGGTGACAGCAAGGCCCGATTTTGTCTTAAGGCATCTGACCCATGCATACTTTGAAAACACATCGATACATGTCAAAAGATATCTAATATCATCATTTGCAGATGAGTATTCGCTCATGTCGACGATGTCTGCTTGAAACTGTTTATCAATACCGGGGACCAACACTCTTCTTCTGCTAAAATTCTTAAATGCAGGGGCATGTAGAGTATACGCGTCTTGGGAAATTAGAAATTTTTTAACATCAGATAATGCAGGACTTACTCCTGTTTGCTCCTTCACGGCTTCACGAAGCTTGTTAATACCGGCTAAGCTTCCAGGATTGGCCGGATCATAATATATTTTATCCATCAATCGTTCCATGGTGGGTGTCGATAAAACAATAATGCTTTTCTTCTCAGTACTTGATTTTTATTCATATAAACACTAGGTATACTGTCGTGCAATGATATGAATATGGAAAAACTCAGAATGATTTAATGACGAAAACATACAGCTTGTTTATAAAATTCTTGATATAGAATGAAAACATACACTTGTTGAAGTTTTAATACAGAATGATTTAATGATGATGATGAAAAAGCATACAGGTTTGATGAAGTTTATAAAACTCTTGATACAGAATGATGAAAACATGCAGCTTGTTGTTGAAGTTTATAAAACTCTTGATACAGAATGATGAAAACATGCAGCTTGTTGAAGTGGGTCAATCATTGATACAGAATGAATTAATCATGATGATGGTCATAATGGTGTTTTTTAAAAAACAGACAAAGAATGCTGTATTATCACTCACTCACTCACTCACTCACTCATGACCGGGCCTCCATGTATCGACAAGTACAGCCAGCTGTTTCTGTCGGTTAGTTTTGTCGACCATCCATATTGGCTCTATGGCGCTACGGTTTTTCTCAGATTTTAAGGTGTGCAAGATGACTTCAGCTGCTCCTCGAATTCTAGCATCGTCAGCCTCGATGCCACCAGACTTGAGGAATGCAGAAAGCGCAGGAATAAAGCGCTCCGTCCACAATCTCCTCAGCAGTAGGCCGAAGCGTCTCGCCAGGAACCCCGTGGGGAATTCCCACAAACAGTCGTGGCCATCCTGAGACGGGGCATCTATCTCGCACGCGTAGCACCATTCTTCACGGTCTTCCCAGCACAGCCCAAGCGCTCGAGATGCCAGATGTTGAATGGCAGTTTGGAGCAGCTCCACAAAGGCATCGTCTGGGTTTCCGGGTTCATCGGCCATTTTTTCTGGTGTTGTGTTTCCGGGGTGAGTGGGCATGTCTTCATCAGTACTTCCGGGTTGACCATAGGTGGCTTTGTACAGTTGTAGTCGTTCTGATGCTGTCAGCGGTCCGTCGATTTCTGGTTTTTTGACAAAAATACACTCTGTCAAGTCATAGAATGGTGATTGAAAAAAAAATACCAGATACGTACATACATGCATGCATACAAGCAAACAAACACATCGTCACATACCGTAGAGCATTACAGCGTCTGTTCCGCTGCTGCTTGATTCGGAGCCATGTTGTTGTCACCAGTTTCAGAATCATTAAAAGATAAACGCCTTCTAACACCTTCAAATTCCCTACCGACATTGTCCTGCATGATCGCATCGTCAATCTTCCTAAACACCCCCTGCATGCCCACCCAATCGCACCACTGAATGAACATCCACTCTGTGAAATACCGAGAACAGGCGATGTGAGTCACGGGGTACGGGTGGTCTGGACGTTCTGTTTTCAGGTCTTCAGCGGAGATGCGTGTACGGTCACTGCAGACTCTTAAAAATATAAACTCATCAGGCGGAGCCTCATATCGGTCTGCTAACACCCTGTACAGGCCAGGACCGTCAATGCTCGACCATTGCATCACATAGACACGATCATCCGGCACTTTACAATTCAGGTCCCTGCACACCACATCACGGAACAGCCACCAGTCTCTCACACCCATCTTGTGAGAACGCCCGAGACCCCATTCCTCCTCACTTGCAACCTCTATCGCCCACATCTGCACCACCCCCCCACTATATTTTACCTTATAGTTGTACCCCCCACCCCCTTCGTATAGACGCTCACACGGGGGCGCTTGCTCCCCCACCACACGTCTATGTTCAACGTTGTGTGCAGCCGGAGCTGGAGGTGTCTGGCCCTCATAAGACATACCTAACTTCCCTCCACGACCCGCACCGCGGCAGTACAATGTGAACTCGCTGGCACTGCTGTCTCCTGAGCTGGAACCGTAACCCCCCGAACCGCTACCCACGCCACTGCTGCTGCTGCTGCTGCGGCTGCTGCTGGGGCTACTGGGGTCGCTATCACCGGACCTCGGCGTATCGTAGCTGTAGGTATCTCTTGTCACATCCATCGTCGATGTTGACACGTCTAGTGAGATTCACACTATGACCAGAGCATCAATATCCCTTATGTACTGACCCAGGTCACTCCCCTTTCACCCTATACGTCACACACACACACTCACAGCAAAACGAACTTTTACTTATCTTTAAAAAACACTCGCATTACTGCATCGTTATAGGTAACACCCTTCAGTCCTCCCTAATATTTTTTATTTTAAAATAAAAACTACACCCATTATTATCATGGAAGGCTACTTTTATTTATTTATTATTAAGGGAACATCATTTATTAGATTGACACCCTTTATTGGGCGTAGGCTATATTTAATAGGGTATTAAATATACTCATTTTAAACTACACCCATTATTAATATGGGAGGCTACTTTTATTTATTTATTATTAAAGGAGCATCATTTATTAGGGTTGAAACCCTTTATTGGGCGTAGGCTATATTTAATAGGGTATTAAATACACTCATTTTAAACTACACCCTTTATTAATATGGGAGGCAACTTTTATTTATTTATTTATTAAGGGAGCCATCATTTATTAGGGGTAACGCCTTTAATTGGGCGTAGGCTATATTTTTAATAGGGAAACACCCTTTATTATGGAAGGGGCCCTTAATTATTAACTTCATATCAAATTATAGATCTTATCAGCAAAAGGGACCAGTATATTACTACTCATGATCCATCATTTTAAATTCAAAAGTTATTAAAGAATGATCTGACAAAACAGGATTTGGGGGAAAAACTATTAGATGTTCAATTTTGATGCCATAGGTCAGAACAAGATCAAGGGTGTGATTGAAACAGTGGGTGGGTTTATTAACATTTTGAATGAAACCAATTGAATCTAATATAGAATTAATGCAATGCTGAGGCCATTATTTTCAACATCTACATGAATGTTAAAATCTCCCACTATAATGACTTTATCTGATCTAAGCACTAAATCAGACAGGAAGTCAGGGAATTCAGTTAAAAACTCTGAGTAAGGGACAATGACAAGTAGAACTGGTTTTTGTGTTTTACAGTTTGGATGTGAGGCTCTCAAATGAGTTATAACTGTTCTGAGGATAAAAGTTTAATAATAAGTTTGAGTGGAAGATTGCAGCTACTCCTCCACCTCGACCTGTGCTTCGAGGAACATGATAATTTTTATGACTGAGGGGGGTTGATTCATTCAGACTGACATATTCATCCTGCTGTAACCAGGTTTCAGTAAGATAAAGTAGGTCAATTTGGTGATCAGTTATCAAATCATTTACTAACAAAGATTTAGATGAAAGGGACCTAATATTTAATAGTCCACATTTGACAGTTCTGTTTTTCTGTTCAATAAGAGGAGTGGTCTTAATTTTTATTAAGTTTTTATGAATAACTCCTCTTCTGTTAACTTCTGATTTATTTGATTTATATGTTCGAGGGGCAGACACAGTCTCTATGTGGTTTGAAGGGGGCGGCGGCTCTAAGGAAACCGCAGAGAGGCGTTTTAGACTGAGTCTCTGCATCCCGGTCCCCACCCTGGATTGTCAGGCTTTAGGTCTGCTAATAAACTCGGCCAAATTTCTAGAGATGAGAGCTGCACCATTCAAAGTGGGATGGATGCCGTCTCTCGCTACCAGACCGGGTTTTCCCCAGAAATTGGCCCAATTGTCTATGAAGCCCACATCGTTTGCTGGACACCACCTAGACAGCCAACGACGGAACGACGACATGCGGCTGGTCAGATTAGGGAGGGGTCCAGAGAAAACTACGGAGTCCGACATTAATTTAGCAAAGTTACACACCGACTCAACATTAATTTTAGTGACCTCCGATTGGCGTAATCGGGTGTCATTGCTGCCGACGTGAATAATAATTTTCCCATATTTACGATTAGCCTTAGCCAGCAGCTTCAGATTTGACTCGATGTCGCCCGCTCTGGACCCAGGAATACATTTGACGATGGTCGCTGGTGTCTCTATTTTCACGTTCCTGACTATGGAATCGCCAATTATCAGAGTCGGTTTCTCAGCGGGTGTGTCGCTGAGCGGGGAAAATCTATTAGAAACGTGAACGATGAGCCGTGGGCTTCTGCTTAGGAGTACGTTTCCGTCGGACCGTCGCCCAGGCTAATTCTCCGGGCTGCTCCGGAGCTGCCCTTGGACCGCTAACAGACCCTGAGCTCGGAGGCTCCACACCAGCTAACGGGGCTAGGCTAGCTGGCTTTTGTTCGAAGGTGCGGAGCCGCGCTTCCAAATCAGTGATCCTCGCCTCCAAGGCTAACAGAACCTTACACTTATTACAGGTATCATTATCGCTAAAGGAGGCAGAGGAATAACTAAACATGTGGCACACCGAGCAGGAAAGAGAGAGAGAGGGAGAGGCCATGTTAGCTAAGCTAACTAGCTAGCTAAGCTAACCGGTAGGCTAACGAACGCTAGGTCAGGAAATAGCACTAAATACCGGTCAACATAGAAAGGTACTTGACTAGTACCGGAATGTAGCAGTTAATGAATTGTTTAGAGTTTAGTTAGTTTTTAGGTGTGTTAAACTATAGCTAGTCTGTTGCTAATCTGTAGACGAACTATGCAACACACACAACACGATACGCTTGCAAGACAAAGTGATTCGCTTACCCGGAGAGCAACACCAACACAGGACACAAGACAGGATATCCCTCCCTTCTCACATACTCTTTACCCTCCTGCCATCTGGTAAACGGTACTGAAGCATTTGGGCCCTCACAACCAGACTGTGCAATAGTTTCTTCCACCATGCCATCAGACTCCTCAATACTCAGAAACTGGACTGGAACACATACAGATACACACACACAACTGAGCATCCTCTATCCTCTCTGCTATTTTTTTGCAAGTTTTTGCACGTTTATGCTGCTACTAATAGGCTACTCATTATATTATACTGTACATAGGCTGCTACCCTTATGTTTACACTTATGTTTATATTATTTCAGCTACTTGTATTGTACTTTTGTATTCTTTGCACTATTGTCACTAGGTTCACATTTAAACAGAACTGTGTACTGGTCGGCGCTGCACTGGGACTTACTGTGTCCTTCTGACTGTCCCAGTAGTCATTGTACTGTCTTGTACTGTCTTGTTCCCTCCTCACTGGACCCACTGCAATTTTCTTACTGCCCCAATCACTCAATAGATGATGCCATCACCACCTCCCTCCATATGGCCCTCACCCACCTGGACAATAAAAACACATATGTTCAAATGCTGTTCATAGACTTCAGCATTCAAGACAATCATTCATCAGCACCTGATTGGAAAGCTGAACCTGCTGGGCCTGAACACCTCCCTCCCATTCAACACAATACAAGTTGTACAGTGGTGCTTAATTAGTTGTGCTGAGCCTTTGAGTGCTACAGTTACAGTGGATAATGAATGCTGAACCACATAAATGAAACAGCTGAGATCCACATGAGACCTTGGACTTTTTAACACTCAGTACACATACAAATAACAACCAGGGTTTAACAGTTGCACAACAAAAACAAAATCATGACACATCACGCCTTAGAAACCATCATCTCTTGAGAAACAAGCAGCACAACTGAAACCTGCTTTTTAAAATCCAAACAATAACAAATTGACTCATTAAACCAGGTAATAGCTGAGGGAGTATGTTGACACACCTGTGGGTGGAAGGTTTTCATTTCAAAGGGGCATGAGCCATAAAACACCTTTTTGAAACTATCAAAGACTACTTATGCAGAAATGATATGTTTATTTTGTATTACAGGGTAGTAAATACAGTTGTGCTCACAAATTTACAAATTTACAAATTTTTTGCACAAATCTGTCCAACACAATTTGAGAAATACTGGTCATTTTTCAACGCTATAATGGGTCACACTGAAAATGTTTTCTTCTTTATAAAGAAAGTGGCCAGATAGTATATTACTAATTGCAGTTGCCATTGTCATTTAAAAAAAGACAGACACAGGTTCTGCATGTTAAGTTACATTTCCATTAAATAACCAATATTTCTCAAATTGTCCAATTCTCAAACAGTACATTTTGCTCTGTTCTGTGGAAACACAATCAACCTACCAGACCTGTAAAAATGGCAGATTTCTGAGTTTCAGTAGATAAATGAAATATAATATAGTAATTGGTGAGCTGCATGGGCAGTGTATATTTTGTTACCTTTAAATTGAGCTGGGCTAGCATCCCATACTTCCAGTCTTTGTACTATGTTAGACTAGCCTGTTGTTAGTTATAGCTTAATTTAAGAGTGATTGCAATCTTCTCCTCCAACTCTCAGCGGCAAAAGGAATAAATGTACTTTCCAGAATGTTGAGCTGCTCTTTTAGAATTTTTGTTCTGGTTGATTCATTGAAACCTGTTGAAACCAACTAGCCTGTTGTTAGTTATAGCTTAATTTAAGAGTGATTGCAATCTTCTCCTCCAACTCTCAGCGGCAAAATGAATAAATGTACTTTCCAGAATGTTGAGCTGCTCTTTTAGAATTTTTGTTCTGGTTGATTCATTGAAACCTGTTTCAAAATGGTATGTGTACCACATGCCTTAAATACTCTAAACACTGCCTGTCTTACTCCTGCATAATGTGAAATACACATATGCTGGAGTTTTTTCTTTCTGAATATTTTGCCCAAAAATCTGGGTTTGATATAATGACCATTTAAAGGATATAATGCTACTTATACAAAAGTAGCATGAGACAATTTTAGTTGAGATTACTAGAAGGTTTAGTAATATATCTATATGAAAACCTAAATGTCAGCCACTGTATGTTAAAATAGAACCAGTAATTCTCTTCTTCAACTGACTGTCCCTGATGACAGAGTCTGTTTACATCACTCGTGGAATGCAGTATGCCTTGTATTGCCAGACACTGCACAACAGTTTCAGTAGAACGTAGGAAACCAAAACACCACCCTTTACTGTGGATGTGGTAGCTGATCAGTGTAACCATGTCTTCTTCTCGTCTATATGTCTTGATCTGAAACATTCAGTTGGGGGGGGGGCCTCAATAAATTTGTCAGTGGTGATACTGATACTTAGAGTCTCAAAGACCACCCAGCTTACAGTTTCAAATGTGACATACCATTTTCCTGATAAGGTTGCAGAAGACTTGGAAAGTTGCATCTAAATGTGAAATGTTTACAGATCTGCGTTTGCTACTGTGGAAATATGGCAGCGCAACATGGCTGCAAAATGGACCAGCTGCCTAAGTAAATTTTAAGGCTCATTCTAAAAAAATGCAATGCTTGGTATTTTCTGATGATTACTCACTAATGACAACATATTTATCAATACTATAGTCTATTACTGAATTGATCACTCTAAATATTACACATTGAACCTTTAAGACCTGAAGAAGGCTCAATATTAAACAGTATATCTGATATTCAGAAATATTAAATGCAGGTAAAACATGTCTGAGTACAAACAGGATGTGACTGATGTAGGTCAGTGGCAGGTTAAACAGTATAGTTTCCTGGAACACAAAGTTTCCACCTTTTTGCAGATTCAGCATCTCAGCAGTCAGCTGTGTTTTAAGTTTTAATGTTTCTTGCTCCACAGAAATCACACCTTCTGTCATTCTTTTAGTTATGTTTCATTTTCTCTCATGTGAATCTCTCACCTCCTTCCTTTATTTTACAGGAAGTCCATGCTGCCAAGGTATGCAGGAACAAGGTGGGGCAGGCTGAGTTCTCTGGCTGAAGATGTTTTCTATACTCCAGAGTGGGAGGCTACTTTTTAGTCTCCTATGGGTCAGGTTTTCCTCTTGTTCAGCACTCACCAATATCATCCTACAGTGCACCTTTAAAGACCCAAACGAGTAGTTAATCAGCACTGATTCATGTTCCTCATTTGTCTGTTTTTTGGTAAATGACACATTTGGAATTGCAATTACACATTCTAATAGCACAGCCAAATACAGCTAAAATACATGGTAATTCTCAGTCAAACAATGTGTGTGTTTGGGTTCTCTTGTGTGCGTAAGAGGAAGCTATAAATTCAAATCTTTCAATATAAAAGAAAAGGTTACCTAAAGAGCTGTAATTGAAGAATCAAGCTAACTCAAGGTGAGTTCTCTGATCAAAAAGAAAACCGATTTCTCACCAGCTGTATAAAGGAATCAGATCATTTACTTTCCAAAATGGTCAAATTTGCGCTGTAACGTTTTTGGTTTTTTGTAAAATAATCATTTCTCACACTGAATGATGAAATGTATTTTGGATCTGCTTCAATAAAGTTATAGATGCTTACAGTGTAATATTTAAATCCAGGACCTGCTGTCTTTTTCCATCAGTTTCCAAAAGTAAATAGCCTAATACGTATTTGTAAGAATCAAAACAACTATAGGTCAGTCTAAGGCTGATCAACGCACAAATTGCTAATTAAAACAATTTAGCAATAGGCTACAGGAAGAACACAAAGGATTTCGTGAAAAATGCTTAAGAAATGGCTTTATCAGGAAGCTACTGTTGAAGCTACTGTTGATTCAATGTTTGAATCTGTAAGGGGTGAACGTGGAGATATACAGAGCGCACGCTTATCATTTTTTTCTAACGCTGACGTAAATTATGGGAAACGAAACTGAAGTCAGACAGGCCAAAGCGTCTACTTAACACCCCGCGAGGCTTGACAGTCTCCAGTTGTGCTGCGGTCCAGGAAATGGTTGTTCTTTTCACTCCGAAACCTCCGAGCGGTGAGTCCACATCAGCCAAGTTTCAGCGTCAAATAACATAGGGCTTCAGTACATCAGCGCAATAATCCAACTTTTCTGAAAGGCAGCACATTTCAGGCTAATTATTATTATAAGTATTATTTAACTACTGTTGTTATTATTTCTTCTTTTCTTGCCCTTTTTAGTGCAGTACTACTGCAATAATAGCTGTCAAAATGACCCCTCAATGTACCTAGGTTTTCATTTATTTTATTAGTTTTTAGTTTTGGTTTCAGGGTGAAATAGGTCATTTGACCCATGATTTACGTGGCTGGGTTTGTCCTAGTATTGTGTTAAATTGCTCAACTGCGCAATCTCCTGGATTTAAGATGCAAGCAACTCACCAATGAATTTAAATAATGTTTCATATCAATTGTCGGAATCGTGCTTAATAGATAGATAGATAGATAGATAGATAGATAGATAGATAGATAGAATGCTGTTCAACTCAGTGGATGCTAAAGACATTCAAATGTTTAAAGTGTTCAAAGTTCAATCACAAAAAGGACAAATATTTGTACAGTTCATGATCCCAATTTAAACCTGCCATTAACCTGTGATTTTTATTTGATTTATATTTGGAAAAGGAAAACAGGCATTACTGAAAAATATACATGTAGACTATCCATTCATTCTAAGCTGGAGGTGGCCTGGCTGTAGTTATCTGATCTTAGATTAGAAGAATGGATATGTTCGATTGTGATTTGGTGCTATAGAAAATAAATGTGAAAACATTTCCCAGCCAGTTGAAAGGTCACTTGACTAGCCCTGCAAACCTTCACAGTAGCAATAGTGGTGAGAATTTTTTTTCACTGTGAAATATTTTAATGATGAATGAATTCCATCCATGAGATTACTTTCTTTTACCATAATCTCTGTAACCTCATGCCTCTCATAAGTGTATACTGAGAACTAGTTATAGTGCAGGCTGAAATGAAATATTTTAGCAGGGTGTAGATGTAAAAACTTGTGCAATGCACGTCATTGTCCAGCTAATGAGCCTAGACGCAGATGACGTGTTGAAGAGATGTAAATGGGGCCTTTTCTTGCAACAACCTAATCCTAACCATCACATTTTGTCATTCATTACTTTGTAGATCTTGAATGCCAACTCAAACTATTCTACATGTGTGTTTACAAATATTTGCTAGAAATATTAATGACTCATAATGACTTTCGTAATGGAAATAATTGAGTACTCACTATGCTGTTTTCTCTACTGTTTTCTTTGTCAGACACATTCAGGCATTTAGTTGCTGACTTCAGCATTATGAAAGTACCACAATGTCAGCAAGTGGGTCCAGCCTGACTCCTCTCTCATCAAGACATGACCTCAAACTTGTATGTCCTCAATGCTGTGTCAAAGAGAAAGAAATCACATATACGTTAAAATCAGTCCACCACCATTGTGCACGTAGTGTTCTACTATGCAAAGAAAAAGGAAAAACCAAATGGAGGCCTGTTTCAAGACGGCCCAGGTTTCCAAATCCAAGTCAGTATGCAGTGTGTTCCTACTTTGTGGAGGACTCTGGTTGCACATACCACAAGAACCGATGCACCTTTGCCAAAAGTGATGAGGAAGCTGCAGTGTGGAACTTTGTAAAGCATCACAAATTAGACCACATGCTCCTCTGTAATATTATAGCTCAGTCTGAGAAAGAACCTGACCAGCCTAACACCAGGGAGTCTCTGGGTGGCCTCTCAGCAATATTAGATTTGAAGGCCTTGTGTGATCTGTGCTCTACCAAAGACAAGGAAATATCATACACAGTTAAGTCATTTAGTCACAGGTGTAGTAGAAATCTGCTTTTAGCCAAAGCCAAAGGCTCTGACGAATGGAGGCCTGTCTGTGAGCGGCCTACACATGGAAACTTTGGTAAAGATGTAATTTACAGAGTGTGTCACTTCTTTGTTGAGGGCTCTGGTTGTACACAGCATGGGCAGCGGTGCACTTTTGCCAGAAGCTATGAAGAGGCTTTAGTATGGAACTATGCTAGAGACAACAAAATTGATAGAGAGGAGCTAATCAGACTTATAACAGAGTCTGAGTCTATTCTGTTAACACCAGAAAGTGCTGCGCAAAGCATATTCCAAAGGTTTTCAGGTGAATTCATTGAGTTCTGTAAAGACTGCTTTCATGATCGTCCACTTAAACTAACAGGCAAAAGATGGAATGCCACTTGCTCAGCAGATGCTGCACACGCATGGGACCCAGTCTTGGTACATCATGTATCAGAGAACAGCAAAAAACACATCTACAGCCAGGTGCGCCCTCTTCCTCAAAACTGTCCATTTACATACTGCAGCCATGTCAAGCAGGGCATGCCCTGCTGGCATGCAGCCAGCCATTGCCAGTTTGCCCAGAGTGAGGTGGAGATGGCGGTGTGGAAAGCAGAACACAGCGGGCTGTCTGTTCGACCTCATCTTCTACAGTGGAGTCAGCCGGAGCAGAGAGAGCCCAGACACGTCACCATGTACTGTAAAGTTTGCCTCCTGGTCCTGTCCTCTCCAGAAAGTTTCTATAAGCACTGCTCCTCTTTAGAGCACGCCCAGTTACTCTCTGAGAGCACAACCATCAAGTGGAGAGGACGACAACCTCCGCACAACCGCAGAGCTGAGTTTTGGCTGTGTGAGAGGTAAACAGCACTACTTCTATTTACATGTTTTACAGCCATATTGTGGATCTGTATTGGCTCTTTAACATTTTTCTAGCTCATTTTTCTGTTTTATCTTTTCAAGATAAGGTTATGCTAATAATTATACACTCTTAAAGGCATATATCTAATTGCAGTATATTGAACATTAATATATTGTTTTATTTTTAACAAACTCTTAGTACTTTCTGAAAATAGCTAGACACTGTAGTTTGTTGAAAAACAGATGTCAAATATAAACTATAAACTTGTTTTGGGTTTTCCCTACAGAGGGAAGTGTAGACCTGCTAAAACCAAATACAAAGCTATCATTGGTTTTAATAAGCAAGTAAAAGGAGCTTTTTCATTTTCAGTTGGAGACACATATCACAGTGAAAAATAATTAAATATTTGACCTATGTAATTTGATGTGGGCAGCATGGTGGCTGAGCACTTGCCTTTCTGTGTGGAGTTTGCATGTTCTCCCTGTGCTTGCGTGGCTTTATTCTGGGTAGTCTGCTTTCCTCACACATTCCAAAAACATACATATTAGGTTGATTGGTGACTCTAAATTGCCCATAGGAGTGAGTGTGAGTGTGTGTGGTTGTTTGTCTCTGTGTGTCTATATGTGGCCCTGTGATGGACTGGTGACCTATGTGGGGTGTACCCTTGCCTTCCACCCAAAAGAGAGCTGGGATAGAATCCAGCTCTTCCCTGTGACCCTGGTTAACGAATAAGCGGGTATAGATAATAGATGGATGGATGATTTGATGTGACTTAATTTAGGCATTTCAAGTCTTCCATGCTAGCTACTTAAACTTCCAGGAACATCTGAAACACAATATAAGTAGTATAAATTGGAAAAAAACATTTAGATGTATTTCTATGAAGATTCTTAGTCTTCATAGAAGATAAGGATATACATATTTTGGACAGACAGAATAGATGGTGTCAGAGAAGTAGTACCTGTTCAAGTGGAAAAACCCTCAGACATAACTTGTCAACCTACCACGTTGCACTTGCATGTGGTCCCAGCAAGCAAAGGAACTTTTCACATGCCCTTCAGGGAGGACACAGTTTGTGGATCAGAGGGGTCACAAGTCAACCATTAGACCTTAACGACCCTTTGCTGACTGCCATATAGGCACAGACATAGTCCACTTAATGAACCTTTTCAGGCCAGGTGTGAAGTGAAGCCATCTCAGGAGTATGGGTCTAACGACTCTCGTCCCATTTACATTGTTCAGCTGACAAGACTAATCAGGCTACGGCTTCAGTGAAACAAACCTGAAAGATAAATTTGAAATCTCTACCTGCTTCCCCTTAGACTGAAGAAGCCACTTGTTGAAATGGTGTTGAAATGTTTTGACTTAACTACTAGAAGTCCAATTGCCATTACTCGGCTTCTAAATTTGGATGTATTTTATGTATGCATTTTACTGTTTCACAGTTCCAAAATAGCAAATTAACAAACATATGCTTTTGTATGGTTCTGTTAAAATTACTCTTTCATCCTAGACCACAAACGTGTGAGTATTGCAACAAATGTCCAAAAGCTCATTCTGTGGAAGAACTGCAGGAGTGGATGATGCGTGCTACAGAAGAGAAGAAGATCAAACAAAACATTGACACCCAGGGTCTCATGTCCTATAATGAAAGGCTCTTGGAGCAATACCAAAACAGTAGCAACAAAGTGCCAATTGTGAGTAACCTAAATTGTAGTTTTGTTTTTTTTTTAATTGTGGTGAAGATTATTTATTTGAAAGGATATTACAGTGGCTTGTTTGACTCTGAGGCACACCATATTCCCTTATAGACTCTGAATGCTACCTCTACTGCAAGCACACCTTCCCAGTCTTTCTCCAGGTTACAATAAACATTTTTATTGCCTTAAAGAATAAACTACAAGACTGTCTGACCTGCAAAGACAATAAGTACAATCTGCAATGCATTTGCACTCAGAAATAAAAATGGAAAATAACAGGAATAGGTGTTTCAGTCAAGTGTACGTGGTGATTCATAGTCTGTAACAGAAATGTATAAAGATCTCTCAGTGGATTTGGAGCTAATGGGTTGTGGGTAAATATTAGCTTAGCAAAGACGAATTGGTTTCTGCATACCAAAGACTTTCTAGATTTTGTACTTCAGGTATCAAATCTAGATAGCATTAGTAGGTATAATACACAGAAACTTTTGAAATTTTCAACCTATATCAAACACAAACTTTATTTGACAAAACATATATACTGTATATTCTTCATTATTTCACCAGTATTAATCACAATATTTCAATTCTTGGCTTCCAATTTTGAACAGATCTCTGAACAAGTTGACGATGTCAGCATTTCTTGTGATGAAGATTTAACTGTGGAGTCTGAACAGATCGATGCAACAGTGAAATGGAGCTTCCACGTTGAAACAGAGGTAATATGTTTAAGTGTGAGTATTACAAGATGGCATTAGAGCTTTCTTGTGTTTCTTGCTGAAATACAGAGCTTGACCTTGCTGATATTTTCCATGTATTATAGCACATCAAATAAACATTTTAAGCTTCTTTAGATGTTTATGGCTGTAAATGTACATGACAACCCTTTGTGCCCTAAACCTTTACAGCATTTCTAATAATAGTTTAATAATAGGGGGGGGGCTTGACCTACAGAATTTGGAGAATGCAGCAGGTATCTACACTGAATAAGTGTACCTATGGGTATAGTTGCACAAGGGACCCAATTATTTATGAATGGTATATGTGACGCCAATATTTCAAAAAGACATATTCAGAGGCCCCAATTAGGGCCCCAATATTGATGGCTGGAAACCCCCAAAAGGAGGAGACTTGTACCAGGTTGTAACAAGGTTGAACACATTGCACAGTAGTTGTTAGGCCCCGAGTCCTAGTTTCCTGTTTGCATTTTATTTTGGTCAATTTCCTGGGTTCCTTTCCTGTTAGTTCGAGGTAGCTTTGTGTTTTGTTTGGTCATCAGTTAGATTGTGTTCACCTGTGTTTAATTGGTTCTTCAGTTCTGTCTATATATGCTCCTGGTTTTCCTTTGTTCCCTGCTGGAACATTAGTTAGTAACGCTACTGATGCCTATGTTAGTCACATTTGTTCGTGTTCGCGAGTTTTCTGTTTCCCTGTCTGCCTGTCTGCCTGCCGAGTGGCGGAAGGTACCTTTTGTGTTTGCCTGAGCCCTGGACGATCCAGGGAGAAATAAAGCCTGCCTGTTTGTCCTGCATTTGGGTCCTCACCACTCCTTTTTGCACCGCCGACACCTGGGGGCATAACAGTAGTCGGTGTATCTCTGGGGATCGCCCAGGTTTATTTGTAAATGTTGCAAGTGCATAATGAGCAGCAGCATAAAAACAGTGAGGGTATTCAAAGACTCCAGAACAGGACTGAACAACCTAGTCCCTGTTACTTTCTGTTCTATTCTTTTAGACTTTGCTCATCTTTAGACTTAACTGTGATAACAGTTTTCTGTTATCTGGGCTTTGGTAACTGTCTCTGCCTAAATTTGTGTGTGTTCGTATGTGTCTGTGTGTACATTTGTGTGCTATTATGTCTTTGTGTGTTTGTATGTCTGTGTATGTGGTAAATGGTAAACTGTCTCAAAGTATGTGTATTTGTTTGCGTGTGATCACCTTTCTTCTTCACATAGTATACTCTCAACACTTCCAAAAGTTTATATTCAACTGGCGAGGTCTTTTAATTTTGATAGCCTATTCTAACTCGAAGTGCCAGTCAAAAGTCTTTAGTTAAACCCTCTCCCTTCTTCAGTTTTGCTTTTAGACAGGTTAAATTTTTCAGCTTAGCAACCCCATCCTCTTCTGTCAGGAGAATTTTAACTTTAGTTTGTAAAGCAATAAATCCAGAGGCTGCTGAGATTATTCTCTTCATGTAAAGAGATGTACCAGTGGTCAGTTAATAAAGTAGTTTATCTTGACACAGTACAATGTATTTACAGCACCCAAATAAAGTTATTTTAGGCAATTATTTCACAACTTCTGTTATATGTGGTCTGGACCTTGGGGACCTCAATGGTGGGTACAGCTATGAACCAGTGTGTTTTGGTCTCAAGGTTAACAGTCCCAGTCAGTCTTGCTAGGTTCAGTAGTTTCCACAAACTAAAAGTTAGACTTCAGTCAACATACTGCATATACTGCATACATGCAAAGAAATCCACCTGACATTTACAACTACAATGATAACAAAAAGTCCAGATTTGGAACAGTCCTTACTTACCATATTTAATTTAGTTTAATCATTATTTAATCAGGAAATATCATTGAGATCAAGACTTCTTTTGCAAGAAAGACCTGAGAACAAAGTGATATGTAAATACAAAATACAGAGCACATGTTAAAAATAACAATACAAGTCATTCACCCAAATGATATACTGCAGCACTGATTGAAACAAGTATTAAAAGTAAAAGTAAAAAGTAAAATCACAAGTATTATTTGTCATGAGTCCCTCTGGGGACGTCCTGCCAGAGGACTCTTATTTTGTGTGGCCATCCTGTTTCCCCTGTTCTGGTCTCTGGCAGCTTTATGTTGGTAATTTGTGTTCATGAGTTTCACCTGTCCCCGTTATGTTCACCTGTGTTCTATCACCTTTTGTGTTCTCCCTATTTATACCTCCCTTGTTCCTTTGTTTAGTTGCAGAAGCATTAGTCGTGGTTGGTTTCTGTGATAGTTACCGTTAGAGTTGATGTGAGTTGTGTTAGTGAGTTTTTATGACGACCGTCCCATCCCGTCATTCCTTAGTTCCTCTCATCCGGTTCCTTAAGTTTGTGTATATTGTTTGCCCTGGAAATCCCAGGAGAGAATAAAGCTTGTGTTGTCCTGCATTTGGGTCCTACCTTCTCTACCGCACCTCCACTCCGACACCGCAGTTCCTGACAGAATGCTTCTGCCAGAAACGGACCCAGCAGAACCGAGCAAGGAGTGGTTCCGGGAGCCGCCCCTGAGAGACACTGTCTCCGTATGTGTCTTGGTTATGCCTCGGACTACACTCTGGCCCTCATGGTTTGTGACCAACAGCGGCGGATCTTGCGGCAAATGCCGCCCGTCGTCCCTAAGAGGAGTGTGGAGAGGGCGTTTCACTTCTTCTCCCTCCTGCATGCTCGGCTGGAGGAAGGCAAAGAGCGGCATTTCACTTTCGAGGAAGTTAAGACCCGGTGCCTCGCAGCCCTTCTTTCTCCTCCGCCAGAGTTCCAGCTCCCGGCGTTCCAGTAGCCAGAGTCCCAGTCTCGGACACCGGTTCTTCCTTCGCCAGCTCCTATTCCTCAGCGGCTGTCCCCAGCGCAGGCACGCGCCATCTGGCAGGGGCTGAAAGCCAAGCCCCTGGCTCCCTGGGATCTGGCCCCCGTCTCTGCCGGCGGCACACCCGCGGCTGCCCAGCCCGAGACGGTGTCGGAGCAGGACGGCCGTGTCTCCAGTTCGGCAGTCCGAGCCCAGTCGCCTCTCGCCGCTGGAGCTCCCAGTCACCACCTCGCCGCTGCAGCCGCAACCTGAACCTCCGTGCGCCTCTGTTGGGGTTCCACCCCGGATCCCTCCACCTCAGGGTGCCGACGACAGCGTCCCCACTGAGGCTCCCCCAGGGATCCAGCAGCCTCAGTGCGCCGACGATGGCATCCCCGCTGAGGTTCCCCTCTCACCTCTTCCAAGTTCCCCGAGCCCAAGTCTCCCGAGCCCTCAGCGTGCCGACGACAACGTCCCCACTGAGGGCCTCTCCCAGTGCCTGGACCCTCAGTGCACCGACGCTCACGTCCCCACTGAGGTTCCATCCCGGGTCCCCCAGCCTCAGAGCGCTGATGACAGCGTCCCCGCTGAGGCTCTACCAGGGATCCGAGCTCCTCAGTATGCTGGCGTGGTCGCCCCCGCTGAGGTTTTCCCCAGGATTCTGTACCCTCAGCGGGGACGGTTACGTCGGCACACTGAGGGTACAGGTTCCCGCTGAGGCTCTCCCAGGGATCCGAGCTCCTCAGTGTGCCGACGTGACCGTCCCCGCTGAGGTACCGCCCTGGATCCTGAAGCCTCAGTGCGCCGACGACGACGTCCCCGCTGAGGCACCCATCCAGATTCCTGGATCTCGGTGCGTTGGCGGTGACGTCCCCACTGAGGTCCCAGCCAAGTTTCCCAAGTCTCCGCCCCCGCGCCCTCAGTGTGCCGAAGACGACGTCCCCACTGAGGGCCTATCTCAACCTCCGGACCCTCAGTGCGCCGACAAAGACGTCCCCGCTGATGTTTCCGTCCAGGATCCCGAGCCTCAGTGTGCCGACGAGGACGTCCCTGCTGAGGTCTCGGTCCTGGTCCCTGAGCCTCAGCGCGCCGACGACGGCGTCCTCGCTGGGGTCCCAGTCCGGGTTCCCCCGCCGGAGCAGCCAGAGCTTCCTGAGCCGCAGCAGCGGCAGCAGCCAGACCTTCCCGAGCCGCAGTAGCGGCAGCAGCCAGAGCTTCCCGAGCCGCAGAAGCCGCAGCAGCCAGAGCTTCCCGAGCCGCCGCAGCAGCCCACTCCCGGCGTCCCTACGGAAACCCCAGTGCGGCCCCTGGAACCTGAGTGCCAGCCTGTCCCCGTCCAGCCTGTCCCTGTCCAGCCGGTTCCCGTCCAGCCTGTTCCTGTCCAGCCCGTTCCCGTCCCTTGGGCGTCGCAGAGGAGGTGCCCGCACCGAGGCCCGGTCACCAGCTCCAGCCCCTGAGTCCATTCCGGCGGGACCGGAACCCGAACCAGAGCTTCCGGGCCCGCCTCCGCTGCCGCAGGTCCAGCAGCAGCAGCACCCGGCCGGCCCTCCGGACCTTCCCCAGTCTTCTCCAGCCCAGTCGTCTCGCTTCAGACCCACGCCTGCCTGCGAGGCCGTCCCACGGAAGCATTAGTCGTGGTTGGTTTCTGTGATAGTTACCGTTAGAGTTGATGTGAGTTGTGTTAGTGAGTTTTTATGACGACCATCCCATCCGGTCATTCCTTAGTCCTACCGTCTCATCCGGTTCCTAGTCGTGGGCAAGTGAAGCCTCATGAAGCACTGAGGCTTTCCTGACAATTGTGCCGAAAAAGATTCAAAGCTTCGAGACTTCAGTGACGGTGACATCTGGTGGACAACTGAAGCCATAGCAACCTCTAAAGAGCACGACTGAAGCACTGGCAATCCCATGACAGCAATAAAAGTTCAGACCTCTTGAGATCAAAATGATCCCAAACTTTAGAACGTCGCTTATTGGTGGGACTCGCTGTGAAACTTGCCAAAATACACTCACTCTCACTCTCCAAATCCTGAAGCAGAATGATGCATCTTATATAGCTGGTATGGCACCAAACCACTCAAATCTGTCAAACCTGTCAAGCTGTCATTGGCTCAGAATGCATTGAAACTCCATGAGCCAATGACACACACTGAAAGACTATGAGCCAATGAAAAGCTTTGAAACATTTTGAAGCAATGAAGCGCAAAGCAAAACAGTGATGTGACACTGGTGTTTTGATACAAGCTCCGACACAGCGTTTCGAATCACTCCGCTTCAGGAAGAGTGACACAATCTCCAAAGCCTCGGTATCATTTGCCCATCACTACCGGTTCCTTAAGTATATTGTTTGTCCTGGAAATCCCAGGAGAGAATAAAGCCTGTGTTGTCCTGCATTTGGGTCCTACCTTCTCTACCGCACCTCCACTTTGACACCGCAGTTCCTGACATTATTGGTGACATGAGTCTCATTACTATCTGGATGTCCTAATATCTTAATAAAAAGCCTCCAATTAATCCAGAATGCCGCAGCCAGAGTCCTGACAGGAACTAGCAAGAGAGATCATATTTCTCCTATATTGGCTTCTCTTCATTGGCTCCCTGTAAAATATAGAATAGAATTTAAAATCCTTCTTCTCACATACAAATCCCTTCATAATCAAGCTCCTTCATACCTTAAAGACCTCATAGTACCATATTATCCCAATAGACCACTTCGCTCTCAGAGTGTAGGCCTACTTGTGGTTCCCAGAGTTCTCAAAAGCAGAATGGGAGGCAGAGCCTTTAGCTATCAAGCTCCTCTCCTGTGGAACCAGCTCTCAGCCTGGGTTCAGGAGGCAGACACTCTCTGTACTTTTAAGGCTAGACTTAAAACCTTCCTCTTTGACAAAGCATATAGTTAGGGCTGGCTTCAGGCAACCCTGAACCATCCCTTAGTTAGTTATGCTGCTATAGGCCTAGACTGCCCGAGGACCATCGGTGCACTGAGCTCCCCTACCCTAACCCCCCCCTTCTCTCCCACCTCATGTATATTCCACCATTGAATGTTACTAACCTTGTGCTCTCTCTCTCCCCTAGTTTGTGCTCTCTCCCTCCCTCTCTCTCTCTCTCTCTCTGTACCTTCTGCAGGTGTCCCTGGTCCTGGAGCTGTTTATCGCTGATGTGCAGTTACTGGCCCCACCAACTTGCAGTGTCTATTTGTTGTTTATTGTTGCTGTTCTTTTCTCTCTGCTCTATCCACTCACCCCAACCGGTCGAGGCAGATGGCCGCCCAAACTGAGCCCGGTTCTGCTGGAGGTTTTTTTCTTCCGTTAAAGGGAGTTTTTTCCTCTCCACTGTCGCCAAGTGCTTGCTCATAAGGGAATTGTTGGGTTTTTAGTTTTAGTTTTTGTAAAGTGCCTTGAGATGATTTGTATTGTGATTTGGCGCTATACAAATAAAATTGAATTGAATTGAATTGAATGAGTAAATCTGTCTCTGTCCTGTTGTGTTTTTTCACACAGAATTGAGCTGGTTTGAAGTTAGTATTTAACTAAATAGTCTTAATGATGTTACACTGGTTTTGGCAGAGGTCTACTGGAGCAAGTGCTAAAGTTGGTATATATCTTAACACTAACGTTAGGTAGCTAGTTAGCTAACCTGTGGTTGGTAACGTTAGCTTAGTCTGTGGTCCAGTGGTGACTGTTGTTGCTTCAGTTCAGGGTGTTACCACTGCTGCTGCATAAGGTCTCAAAAATGTGCTAACACAAAATATGCAGCAGCCTCAACACCAGTGTTAAGTTAATGCTCAAGTTTTTTTACTCATCGATCCTGCCTGCTGCTCCTGCTGTGTATTTGCTCCAGCAAACCTCTACCAAAACCATTTTAACAATATTAAGCTGGTTAAAACCTAAAATTAACTTCATATCAGCCCAATCCTGTGTGGAAAAACTGTAATAGAGACAGACTTGCTGTTTGGGAGCTGCAGCTGAATTCATGCTGGACTACAGTATTGCTAGGCCTCAAGAGTCATCAGTGGCAAACCGTTTTGTCATGTAAATAAACCATGTTGCTGTCTGTAATTACATGTTAGATATCCATTTCTCCGTGTCAACCACAATGACCACAATAACATTTTTATTAGTAGAACCTTTACTTGATATTTACAGCATAGTATTCAGAGTGAACGGCGAGGCATGAGCTGTACTGTTGGCTCCTTAATATGCAAATTATTTGCAGAATATGTAGTAACCAGAGCGGTAGAGAAAACAGAGTGACGACACTTCCATAGGATGCCGTGGACAGAAATGGCAGCAATATTTCTGGCCAGATTCTGGGTTATGGAGACTCTCGATAGTTCCAAACATTACCCAATGCGGCGTTAGACCTTGTTCATTTCTATTGCTGCTTGAGATGCAATTACAATGGTGAGTTGATTAAATGATGCATTTTTCCAATGATCAAATGTATATCCTATATAAGATGCCCCTTTATACAATAGATACTGTTATTTTTTTTGCATATGATCAGCGTAGTGATTAATCCTTATTTTATTTTTTATAACTGAAGAGCAGAGATGATGTCTTTGCTACGATCAACTTAGCTATGAAATATTTTGACCGGTTGGGGTGGGTGGATAGAGGAGAGAGAAAAGAGCAGCAACAATAAACAAAAAAATAGACACTGCAAGTTGGTGGGGCCAGTAACTGCACATCACCAATATACAGCTACAGGACCAGGGACACCTGCAGAAGATACAGAGAGAGAGAGAGGGCAAAGGCAAAGGCAAATTTATTTATTTGTATAGCACCTTTCATACACTACGCAATTCAAAGTGCTTTACAAGGCATATAATTACATTAAAAGCATTGAAAAGAGCATTTAAAAATAAAGACATTTAACATAAAATAAATTTAAATCAAGTAAAGTAAATTAAAATAAAACATAAAAGCACATTAAGAAAACAAAGATAACAATTATTCGAAGGCAGCAGTAAACAACAGAGTTTTCAGTCCAGATTTGAATGAGCTGACAGTTTGAGCAGACCTCAGGTGTTCAGGAAGTTTGTTCCACAAGTGAGGAGCATAGTAACTAAATGCTGCTTCACTTTGTTTGGTTCTGGTTCTGGGAACACACAATAGACCTGTCCCAGATGACCTGAGGGGTCTGGAAACCTCATAGAGAACTAATATATCTTGGATATATTTTGGTCCACAACCATTTAGTGCTTTATAAACTAGCAATAAAATTTTAAAATCTATCCTTTGACTAACGGGAAGCCAGTGTAGTGATCTGAGAACTGGTGTGATATGGTCCAGTTTCTTGGTGTTTGTAAGGACTCTGGCAGCAGCATTCTGGATTAGCTGCAGCTGCCTGATTGACTTTTTGCTAAGACCTGTGAACAAGCCATTACAATAATCTAACCTACTGAAGATAAATGCGTGAACAAGTTTTTCTGCATCTTGTGTAGAAAGAAAACCTTTTATTCTAGCAATGTTTTTCAGGTGGTAATAGGAAGATTTAGTGATGGATTTTATGTGGTTGTTAAAATTCAGGTCTGAGTCAATGATTACACCAAGGTTTCTGGCTTGATTTGTAGCTTTCAATGACATGGAGTCAAGGTGAGCAATGACCTTTGACCTTTCACTTTTGGGGCCAAAAACAATCACTTCTGTCTTGTCTGTATTGAGCTGGAGAAAATTCTGGCACATCCATTCTTTGACTTGATTAATACACTCACATAATGAAATTACAGGACTATAATCATGAGATGATACTGATATATAAAGTTGGGTGTCATCTGCATAGGTATGGTAGTCAATGTTGTAGTATTCCATAATCTGAGCAAGGGGCAGCATGTAGATATTGAATAAGAGAGGACCAAGAATAGACCCCTGAGGAACCCCACATTTCATTTTTGTTTGCTCAGACTCATAGTTACCAAGTGAGACAAAATAGTCTCTATCTTGTAAGTAAGATTTTAGCCAATTTAACACTGAGCCAGTAACTCCCACCCAAGCTTCTAGTCTATGAAGCAGCACATCATGATCAACTGTGTCAAATGCAGCACTGAGATCCAGTAGTACTAAAACAGAGTTTTGGATTCGTCATTATTTAAATGTAAATCATTTAAAATTTTAATAAGTGCAGTCAGTGCTGTGGTGTGTGCGAAATCCAGACTGAAGTGCATTAAAAAGATTGTTTTGCACCATAAATCTGTGAATTTGTTGAGAAACTACTTTTTCAATTATTTTTCCCAGAAATGGAAGATTTGATATTGGCCTGTAGTTACTTACTGCTGAAGCATCTAGATTAGGCTTTTTAAGAAGAGGTTTTATAACAGCAGTTTTTAAGGCCTGGGGAAACTGCCCTGACTGAAGAGAACTACTGACAATCTGCAATACATCTGGAGCTAAGCTGTTAAAAACATTTTTAAAAAAAATTTGTTGGTAAAATATCAAGGCAGCATGATGTAGATTTTAATTGTAGAAGCGTTTCTGTCAGAGCTCTGTGATCAAGGAGATCAAAATGTTCTAGATTCGCTGGAGAACAAGGAGGCACAGGTGATAGTCATGTTCCTAGGACTGCAGCTAGAGATAGTTTGTCTTATCTTTAATATTTTGTCTGTGAAAAAGGCTGCAAAATCATTGCATGACTTTTTGGACAGCAGTTCAGAAGGAAGAGAGGGTGCTGGGTTTGTGAGTCTGTCTACAACAGAAAACAATGCGCGGGCATTATTGCTGTTTCTATTGATAACCTCTGAGAAAAATGATTGCCTTGCATTTTTTAGTTTTTGGTTATAGTGTTGAAGACTCTCTTTGTATAAGTCGAAATGAACCTGGAGTTTGGTTTTTCGCCACCTGCGTTCTGCTTGTCTGCATATTCTTTTCTGAATTTTAACCACTGTGGCTTTTCTCCAAGGTGACTTTGACTTTTTTCTTGCTGACAATACCTTGGTCCTAATTGGGGCAATGGAATCAATAACAGTCATAACAGGGCAGAGAGAGAGAGAGCACAAACTGTGTAAAGAAATAAGAAAAAGCTTTCCATTTTCCAAACATAACATCAAACCAGCCCATAAGTACTGGAGAAAATGTAGCTGGAATGGATTTTCAGCTCCTGTTGAGCAAATGTTCAGGTCCAGTCATACTCCTTGTCAGTCTGGTATTGGCGGTGAACTGCTGAGTGATCTGCTGATCTTGCCATAATTCGTAACTCACCCACATGATTATTAAAATCACAGTGAAGAGAATAAATGTGCATAACGTGATCTTCAGGTTAGACTCCTTCTTGCTCAGAGGATGCACTTGTGCATGATTCTCCATTGTTGGGCACCAGATGTCGCTTTTGTCACCTTCCTGTATTCACCTTCCTTGATTTTTATTGGAGCTCAAAGTAGAGCCTTGCCCAATAATCAGCACTTCTCCCCCCTCAGCAAGGTGAACACTTCAGGTGACAAATTTGACACTTTGTGCCTTGTTGATCATCTTCCACAGTAGCTGTTTCCTTGTCTGGGTGGGGGTTGTTGTCCAGTGTTGGAATTCTCTTAAAGTGGCTGGCGTGGACCCACGAAGCACATCCCTCCACCTTTATTGCCATATTCATAGTCAGCAGCACCTGATGTGGTCCGGTGAATCGTCTCTGCTTCCAGTGTTTCCTCCGATGGTCCTTGATGAGCACGTAGTCACCTGGTTTGAGATCTGCAGGGCTAGACAGGACTGCTTTCTCGTGTGGACGAAGGGCTGAAAGAGAGGCAAAAAGCTTTGCACAATAGTCTTAACATTACATCTTTATGACTTCTGGCATATTGACAGTTCAATGAAATCAATCATCCAGTGTTGAAAAGGGTCATCAGGTGGGGAATGGCTTTGCAATGGCATTTTAATGGCACCAGATGCATTATGTGCTGTACAAATTATACATCTTCTGCAGCACTCAGCTGCATATGTTGAAAAACCCATGTAGGTATTAACATATGTGCACATCCCTCCTTTGGATGCATGATCTTTACCATGAGCAAGCTTTGCAAAGAGATGAAAATAAGCAAGGCAAACAAAGTTTGTTGTCTGAGCCAAGCCATATCCCTTTTTGAAAATTTTCTCCACAACTTTTTTTCAGATTTGCTTCCTAGTGACTGCATGATTGACAAGTCAGCCGGTAGGTTGAGTTGATGTGAAAGAGAAAGCTGAGTGAAGTGAAACATCTGACCCGTTGTGGCTGCAGCTTTTGCAGCAGCATCTGCTGCTGAATTTCCTGTAGAAATGGGATCTTTTTTGTTAGTGTGAGCTTCACATTTCATAACTGATATTGGTTTAGGCAACAGGATGGCATCTAACAGAGCGGCAACAAGAGCATGATCTGCAATAGGTGTTCCAGCTGATGTGAGGAAACCCCTCTGTCTCCAGAGACAACCATAATCATGGACACCACCAAAAGCATAACATGGGTCAGTGTAAATGTTTACTGTTTTGTCTTTGGGCAATTTACAGGCTTCAGACAGATGAGAAGGCAATTTGCAGAAATCACACTATGTTTTGTGACAACTGCAAACCCTACTTGATTTCTGCCTGTTTTGACATCACAGGAAGCAGAGCCATCAACAAATAACTCCATGTCTGCATTCAAGATTGGTGTGTCTGCAAGATCAGGTCTGGGAGTACAGATGGTTTCCAACACCTCAGTGCAGTTATGAGCATCTCCATCATTTTCTGTGGGAAGAAGTGTTGCAGGGTTTAACACGTTACACCTTTTAACAGTGAAGTTAGGCATTTCAAGCAAAATAGTGTGATATCTTAACCACCGCTGTGTTGACAAGTGTGCAGTTTTCTGTGTATGCAATATGTGTGCAACAGCATGCGGAACCATCAATGTCGGATCAGAATAGCCAACAAAATCGTGTGATGCTAGAATGGCTTACTCTGCTGCAGTGACGGCTCCTAGACAGAGGAAGGCCTGTTTCTACTGGATCCACCTTTGACGAAAAATAAGCAACAGGTCGTAATTTACCTCCGTGAGGTTGACATAAAACCAAAGTCATGTAACTGTCCTTCTGGTCGACAAACAGAGTGAAGGTTAAGTTAGGATTAAGCAGACCCAGTGTGGGAGATACAGTGCTGAAAACTGAAAGTGTTGCCTTTAAATCCAGAAAGGCTTTTTTTCCTTCAGGAATCCATGTGATTTTGTCACGTGCAGAGAGTGCACCATGCACCATAGCAGACAAGGGGAGCTTCATGCAGCAAGTAATTTGGTACTCACTGCCTGCAAAATGATGTCATGCCACGAAAACTCATCATTTGTTTTTTTGTGATTGACTTAGGAACATTTTGAATTGCAGCAATACTTTTTTTGTATTGTATTTGTATTTGTATACTTTTTTCCTTCCTTCTGGGGTGATGACGTGACCCAGATATGTCACCTGTCACTTTTGGGGACATCTGGTCCAGGTATAAATTTTTCCTTTAAATGAAAAGGCAAACCAGTACTGGCTGTCCCTGTGTACTGCGACAGAAAAGAAAGCATGGCCAAATCTACTACTGAAAAATGAGTTGAATTTGGTGGTACCAGGGACAAGATGGTTTGAGGATTACTTACTTCTGGCGCTTGGGGCTGTATGGCTACATTCACCGCCTGTAAAATCTTGCACCTGGCGCCATTCAGTTGGTTGACCTTGGTCTCTTATTTTTTTAACTGGAAAAATGGGGAGACTGGAGAATTATCACATGGAATTATTATGCCAGCTTTTAACAAAGAATTGAACACAGGCTTTATACCATCAATGGCTTCCAGTTTTAAAGGGTACTGTTTTTTACATGGCCTGTACCCAGAGAGATTTTGGAATTTGCTCGAGCTCTGGTGGTAAACTAGTTTCTGTGATGGTAAAGGCTGCAGCGGTAGCAGTGTTCTGACTATTGATGAGCTCAACTGTTCGATAAACTTGTACAACTGATGTAAATTGTGTACGATGTACATCACCCTTCTTGCTATACTCTGTTCTAGGATCTGATGCTGTTGGTTGAATGTCCTCGAGGAACAGCAAGCTCTAAAACCAGCGGCTCAGGTCTTTCCAACTCCAGTCAGCAGGTTTTGCCAGTGGGTAGTGTGGAGTATTTCCTGTAAAAAGTTCTTTCTGAGTAGGGGAGAGTAGAACAAGCAACAGCAGCAGTCTTTGTCCAATAGACATATGTCAAATGTATCACTTCCTTATTTTCTACATACCACTGCCGTTCATACTCTTCTGGTCCTACATCTACATTTGCTGTGCAGTGTAGTGATTTATGCTTGTGTACTCTGAGTGTGCAAGGTCTATGAGTTGTTCAATTCAATTTTAATTCAATTTATTTGTATAGTACCAAATCACAATACAAATCATCTCAAGGCACTTTACAAAAACAAAAAACCCAATAAATCCCTTATGAGCAAGCACTTGGCGACAGTGGAGAGGAAAAACTCCCTGTAACGGAAGAAAAAACCTCCAGTAGAACCGGCCGGCCATCTACCTCGACCAGTTGGTGTGAGTGGATAGAGGAGAGAGAAAAGAACAGCAACAATAAACAACAAATAGACACTGCAGGTTGGTGGTGCCAGTAACTGCACATCAGTAATATACAGCTCCAGGATCAGGGACACCTGCAGAAGGTACAGAGAGAGAGGACAGAGAGAGAGAGAGCACAAACTAGGGGAGAGAGAGAGCACAAGGTATAGTGACATTCAATGGTGGAATATACATGTGAGGGGGGAGGAGAGGGGAAGGGAGGGGAGGGTTAGGGTAGGGGAGCTCAGTGCACTGATGGTCCTCGGGCAGTCTAGGCCTATAGCAGCATAACTAAGAGATGGTTCAGGGTAACCTGAAACCAGCCCTAACTACACGCTTTGTCAAAAAGGAAGGTTTTAAGTCTAGCCTTAAAAGTACAGAGAGTGTCTGCCTCCTGAACCCACACTGGGAGCTGGTTCCACAGGAGAGGAGCTTGATAGCTAAAGGCTCTGCCTCCCATTCTGCTTTTGGAAACTCTGGGGAACCACAAGTAGACCTGCACTCTGAGAGCGAAGTGGTCTATTGGGATAATATGGTAATATGAGGTTTTTGAGGTATGAAGGAGCTTAATCATGAAGGGATTTGTATGTGAGAAGAAGGATTTTAAATTCTATTCTGCATTTTACAGGAAGCCAATGAAGAGAAGCTAATATAGGAGAAATATGATCCCTCTTGATAGTTCCTGTCAGGACTCTGGCTGCAGCATTCTGGATTAACCAGAGGCTTCTTATGGAGATACTGGGACATCCAGAGTTACAGTAATCTAGCCTTGAGGTAACAAATCCATAGACTAGTTTTTCTGCATCATTTTAAGACAGGATGTTCCTAATTTTATTTTCCTAATTTTAATAGATAGATACAGCTGAGTGTAATTAATACAGTGCTTCCTAATGACATAGCCTAAAGGAAGCATGTACAGTGTGAAAAGAATCGGTCCTAGCACAGAGCCTTGTGGATCTCCATAACTAACTTTTGTGCATGTGGAAGGCTCATCATGGACATGACGAAACTGGAATCTGTCCGATAAAAAGGATTGGAACCACTTTAATTCTGTTCCTCTGATACCAGTCACATGCTCCAATCTCTGTAATAAGATGTTGTGTTCAATAGTGTCGAATGCAGCACTAAGGTCTGGCAGGACAAGTATAGAAACAAGTCCATTATCTGAGGCTAAGAGAAGATCGTTGGTGACTTTTAACAGTGCTGTTTCAGTACTATGATGTGCTCTAAATCCTGATTGAAAATCTTCAAATAGTTCATTCCTGTGTAAGTGGTCTGATAGCTGCTTAGCAACAGCTTTTTCTAGGATTTTAGAAAAAAAAATGGTAGGTTGGTTATTGGTCTATAATTAGCCAAGACTCCTGGATCAAGACTAGGCTTTTTGAGTAAGGGTTTGATTACTGCAGCCTGATACTAGAGATAAATTTACCAAGTCTAATAAAGATGAGTTAATTAATGGCAGGGTGTCGTTAAACAGTCTAGTCGGGATGGGGTCTAAGAGGTACCTCTTATTTTCCTCTATTAGTGATGAATAGTATGCAGTTCTGGCTTTACGGAGAGCTTTTTTACAGTGGGTACGGAAAGTATTCAGACCCCTTTAAATTTTTCACTCTTTGTGTCATTGCAGCCATTTGCCAAAATCAAAAAAGTTAATTTTATTTCTCATTAATGTACACTCAGCACCCCATCTTGACAGAAAAAAACAGAAATGTAGAAATTTTTGCAAATTTATTAAAAAAGAAAAACTGAAATATCACATGGTCATAAATATTCAGACCCTGTGCTCAGTATTGAGTAGAAGCACCCTTTTGAGCTAGTACAGCCATGAGTCTTCTTGGGAATGATGCAACAAGTTTTTCACACCTGGATTTGGGGATCCTCTGCCATTCTTCCTTGCAGATCCTCTCCAGTTCTGTCAGGTTGGATGGTGAACGTTGGTAGACAGCCATTTTCAGGTCTCTCCAGAGATGCTCAATTGGGTTTAGGTCAGGGCTCTGGCTGGGCCAGTCAAGAACGGTCACAGAGTTGTTCCGAAGCCACTGCTTTGTTATTTTAACTGTGTGCTTAGGGTCATTGTCCTGTTGAAAGGTGAACCTTCGGCCCAGTCTGAGGTCCTGAGCACTCTGGAAGAGGTTTTCTTCCAGGATATCTCTGTACTTGGCCGCATTCATCTTTCCTTCAATTGCAACCGGTCGTCCTGTCCCTGCAGCTGAAAAACACCCCCACAACATGAGGAGGATCAGAAGAAATGGACAGCATGTGAGTTAAATATGAGTGTCACTGCCAAGTGTCTGAATACTTATGACCATGTGATATTTCAGTTTTTCTTTTTTAATAAATTTGCAAAAATTTCTACATTTCTGTTTTTTTCTATCAAGATGGGGTGCTGAGTGTACATTAATGAGAAATAAAATGAACTTTTTTGATGTTGGCAAATGGCTGCAATGACACAAAGAGTGAAAAATTTAAAGGGGTCTGAATACTTTTCGCACCCACTGTATATGCAAATTATGAATGGACATTAACCATCTGAGTGAGCTGCGTTGTATATTCCTGATCTACCTGTGTCAGGACATTTATTCCATTAGGAATGGTCTGTTGATTGTAACACTATGCCAAATTGACACATCAAATCTCTGCCCAATAAATTTACAGGACAATTTTGTGACATAATGAATGAGTGTTTGGTGGTCTGTTTCCCCAAAGTGCATTTGAGAGGAACAGAGCAGCTTTCCAAAACAGGTTTTCCACTAGCACCTACTGTGAGACAAAACCTACCATTCATTTTAGGCGCATGCGGTAGTGAGTCAGTTTTCAGTACAGAGCTTGTAGCTCCTGAATCAACCAGAAATGTCACTTCAATGATTATCAGTAGAAAGACACAGTTCTGGGAATATCTTATATTTGTCAGAATCACAGTAAATGGAAAAATTTAGCATGGCCATAGCACTGAACATGCTGCAAGTATGTGAGATCAGCTTTTTGTTGCTGTCTCTGTTTTCTTTGTTCTTCATTTCGCCTCTGTATTTCTTCTGCGTGCTGCAGAATGTCCCCAATTGTGCAGGTTTTCCAAGTGAAACAGGGCCATTTTACTGCCTCAGTAACCTCAGGTTTCATCCTGTTTAAAAAGGCATCCTTCAGGTGGACTTCATAGTACCCATTTGGTTGCCTCCCAGCCCAACTTCGGGTAGAACATGACCGCTGGATGTCATAAGCTTCAGTAAGTTGCAAGAAGAGCTCCCATAGATTTTTCTGAATTCTGATGTATTATGCTGATCATACTCATATCTTGTCTGAGTGGGAATTTTGCTTGCACCCCCTGTACCAATTGAATGATGACATCTCCGTATAAGGCATTGTCCACATGTCCCTAGTCTTGTTGTTTCAAGCGAAAGATGAGGTTTGTGTTGGTGAAAAGAACTGATTTTTTTTTTTTACTCACATCCCAGTTGGAAGATGTTGTCCCCAACTTCTATCATGGGAAGCATCTTTTGTTTCCTCTTCTTCACCAGAGGAGTGGCTCTGCCCTTTGGATCTGGTCAGCATGGTGTGTCATTTCACACTTTCAGAGCCAGTCTCCGGGGGAGGTGCTTCAGATGTGTTGTTTCCTGGTGCCTCATACCTCAGTGGGGGAATGCTGGCTGGAGCCTCCCTTTCTGTGTGTTGTCTCTGTAGTGAAGCTTGGTTATGATGTGGAGAAGGTGGGGGAGTAGAGTCCAAATCTGGATCCACCTTATGTAACTCAGATAAAACAGGATACAGAGATTTAGTGTCAGAACAATTTTTTTGGTCTATATAATATATGTTCTGGTTCTGTTTGTTTTTGTTTAGACTTTTTGTCTCCATCTTCATACTGCCTTCTACTCATCTTAATCTCCCTCACATGACATTCTTCTTTCCACATGCAATACGCTTTCCGGTCAACTTTGAACACCTTGTGCTTCTTTAATTCTCTTTTGGACTTTCTCTTTTGTTGCTCTGCATTCTCTCTTTCCTTCTTTTCAAGTTTATCTTTTAATTGCGCTAGTTGTCGACTACTCAGACTACCTTCTACAGGAAACCCCAGCTCCCACCATAGGGTTAGTTGCTTGCAACTTCCGTTGTAATTTTTTCTCATTTCTTCACATAACATAAAGTTGGTAGACAGGACCCTGGCCAGGCATTTGCTTCTCTCTTAGCTCTCTCACTACTAAACCCTTTTCTCTAGTAGCTGGTTTGTCGTGTTATCTTTCCTCGTGCGACCCAGACTATCTCACTGCGCTCCATACAACAGTAATCAATAAGACAATAGTCTCTACCAAGGTGACATCACGTCAACTACTTCAACCACATAGTGAGTTAGCGCTCTCTCTTTAATTACAGAGTTTTGCCACTCTGTTTTCTCTATCATTCTGGTAGTAACCATGTCCCTTAGCCCCACCCCTCAGGGCCCTCCCTTCCACGCTGAAACAGTGACAGTGAAGTGAAACTGAAAAAAAACTTGACATTAAAAATATGGACAATTCACTGAAAATCACAGGGTTGGCATTGAAAAAAAACTTAGATCAACAAAAATTGAAAATTTTTTCAGTATTAATTTTCAATGCTGATGTTTTATTTTTCAATACAAATGTTTCAATGCCAATATTTTATC
The DNA here is from genome assembly GCF_900324485.2 of Mastacembelus armatus. Taxonomy (NCBI): domain Eukaryota; kingdom Metazoa; phylum Chordata; class Actinopteri; order Synbranchiformes; family Mastacembelidae; genus Mastacembelus; species Mastacembelus armatus. The sequence continues at coordinate 15,123,690 of NC_046637.1, read as the reverse complement.
TTTCTGTTATGATTTTGTTCCACTGTCACTATGATTTAGTCTTTTCTAAGTCTTGTCTGTTAAGGATGAATGAAAGATAAAACATTTTTTCCTTTGGTTCATTTTCCCATTGTATTCCTAATTACACAGAGACAGCTTAAGCATGTGGCACTGCTGAAGCAAGAACCGGGAGCGTCATTCACACTTGATGCTACCAGTTTGGTGCCCTTGGTCTATTTCCCAGGTGAACACTTTCGCAGAGAAGATGTGACCTACGAGATTACTGTGTCTTTCACAGCTATCAACCCTGGCCTATATGAACAGTGGTTAGTGCTAGATTTTGACATGAGACCAGTGCTCTTGAAGAAACTCAGAGTAAGAGTAGGCCAACTGTTACTAGATGACATGGAACAACCAACTGTGAACTATGGCACCACCTCTCCAAATCTTGAGCGTTGGCATCGAGGGAACAGGGTTATCATCCCATGTTCATACAGGACAGAAGAACAGGAGAAGCTTGTAAAGGAATACAATACTCCTCAGGTTAGATCTCTGAATAAACTCTCCCACAACAGCCAAACCTCTCTCAGTAAAGATAACTACAAAGAAAGAATGCACCATTTCCTGTACAATGAGGAATTGGCAGAAGACAATGTTGTTTCAAGGTAATATGTTTATCTGCATCATTTTATTTCTAATGTTTGGAATTAACATATTTTACAACACAATTTTCAATCTTTCTTTATGTACTTTAGGCTAAATATTTGTGGAGAAATTACAACACTGGATACATTGAAGAGTACACAGTATGACACAATGACAGCTCGCTGTGGACAACTATTCTGTGCCATCTCTGTTCCTTACAACCTGACACCAGACAGCCCTGAGGGACTAGTTCTAAAAAGGAGCATCCAGTTTGCTCTCATAGCCCGTATATCTAAAAGTGGTCAAAGCTCCAAGGTCTATGAAGCCATTGTTCTCCAAGACAAAACAAGTGAGAGCATAATGTATTTGCAGCTCTCTAAACAATGCTGCTCTGATCTTACACTCAAAAGTAATGCATCATATCAAATGGAGGTACAGTTTCAACTGAATCGTTACAAATTCTGTACCATGCACAAGGCCATAGACCTCCTTCCTGATACAAACAGAGTGCTACCAGACCTTTATGACTGTGATGTTCCTGTGAATAACATCCAGTATAAGAACCTGAATGTAAAACAGCAGTCAGCAATTAACTTTATCACTGGATCCTCCAATGTTCAAAATTCTGTGGCACCACTTCTCATTTATGGACCATTTGGGACTGGGAAGACATTCACCCTTGCTAAAGCAGCCAGAGAGCTTTGTAAGGAGCCTCACAACAAAGTGCTTATTTGCACTCTCACAAACAGGTAATACACAGGATCTACTACTGGTACATACTATACATACAGTACAGTACATATAGACATAGTATTGGAAATCTATAACCCATTTAATAGTTTTTACAGACATGTACTTCCCAAATAATTTAACTTGTTACTTCCAGTTCATTAATCTAAGCAAAGCCATACTTTTTAGTAAAGTTTTAACAACACTAAGGTTTATGTCATTGACTGTTGTTTTCTTTCAGTTCTGCAGATCTGTATGTCCGAGATCACTTTCATCCATTCATCAAGAAAAACAATGAAATTAAGCCAGTTCGAATAAAAGTTAACAATCGTGGGATTGCTTTGTCTGCCACAGATGAAATCACTTTGAAATACTGTCTTCTTTCAGATGATGGACAGTATTTTCTACCACCTACAAAAGCAGCCCTAGATCATCACAAAATAATTGTAACCACCACAACAATGGCAAGACGTTTCCATGATCTGAAGCTCCCAGAAGGATACTTTACCCACATTCTTATTGATGAAGCCTCTCAAATGCTAGAATGTGAAGCCCTGATGGCCCTTGGTCTTGCTGGGCCAAATGCTAGAGTTGTTTTAGCTGGAGATCACATGCAAATGGGACCCAAGCTTTTCTCAGTGGAAGATCATCAGCGTTCAAATCACACACTCCTTAATCGCTTGTTCCACTACTATCAAGGCCAAAAGTGTGATGCTGCATTTAACAGTAGAATCATTTTCAGTGAGAACTACCGCTCAACCAAAGAAATTGTGGAGTTTATCTCTACCCATTTCTATGGTGAGAGGAATATGATTAAAGTTACTGGAAATATTCCAGCTCCTGCCAATGAACAGGCCCTAATGTTTCACCATGTTAGGGGAGAATGTCTCTTGGATACTGAATCTATGTCTTGGTATAACAAAGATGTGGTTGCCAAAGTGGCTGAAGTTGTGAAAGACATTCTTAAACAATGGCCATTGACCTGGGGACACAAGGACGAAAGCTTGATATGCATCTTATCAGAGGGATTTCAGGTAAATAAAATTTTGACATCAGTGAAAATTGTGAAATAATGAAATTTTTTGTTTGAATATATTAGCATTAGCATAGTTAGATCAAAGTTGTAATATGTGAATTGTCTCAATTGTTTCTAGATTCGGAAAATTAGGACAGCGCTTAAGAAAAGAAATCTGGCTGGAGTCCATGTTGAGACTCTTGCAAATGTGCAAGGTAATTTTGATTTATATTTACATCAACAAGTCTGCATGATTGTACTAGCATATTAGACAAAGTATTGTTAAATACTTGTCAGACTATTCAAACATTTCACAAACAAAAAATTTTCTTGCATATGTCAACAGGAAGACAGTTCAGGGCAGTCATAATGACAGCTGTGCAAACACGTGAGAACCTAACAACATCTTACCTATCTGGTCTGGAGCTCTTCAATGATCCCCGTGTTTTAAACACTGCAATGACTAGGGCTCAGTCCCAGGTAGTTGTGGTTGGAGATGCTGCTGCACTGTGTTGCTTTGGGAAGTGCTCAGGAATCTGGCAGAGCTACATAAAGCACTGCATCACTAACAGCAGCGTTACACCACAACATTTCACTAAAGATTTCTTTGAAAAAGATCTTATGGAAACTGCAAAGTTTCAAAAGTCTGAACATGTGGATGAGAAAAACACTATGAATGATGCAATTCTGCAAGAGCTGAAAAATGAATATGAACAGCTAAAGATAGAATATTGTTCTGATGAAGACAGCCTGGAATTTGAAGACTTAGATCACCTCAGTTTAAGATCATCAAACTATATTGCTGGTGCTGACACAGTCCTTTCAGAGTTATGTGAAAAACAACCCGAGGTGTACCAACGAGGAAAATTGGTCAGGGAGTCATATAACAGAGGTTATGTCATACCGTTTCATAAACCCACTAGACATATAACAATCAAGGGAAGGGCAAACTTGGGTAAGACCTTCACTGGCGATGAAGTGGTCTTACAAAAAGAAAGAGTGATCAGCATCACCAAGGAAATTGAATCTGCCCGTGTTCTTGTGTGCTTTCTTGAGGATGAGGATCATAGCAAACCAAGACATTCTGAAGACAAATTTGTCAAAAGGATGATGATTCCCCTTAAAAAATCTGAGCCCAAGGTACGCATACTGATCAGCAAGACAAGACGTAACTTCATTCCAATATGGGAGCAAATTGATGGGCAGTGGGTGATTGTTGGATGTGAACATCTTAATGAAAAGCTCAAACAAAACAATGTATTTATGGTACAAGTGATTGGATGGAAAGAAAATTGTTCTTTTCCACTGGGCAAAGTCATAAAGATTCTTCCAGTGGGAAAATCTTTGGACGATGAACTAAAAATCCTGAATGAAGAATTTAAAGTTGCACCCAGTACATATAATTTAGACAGAGCTTTTTTGTTGGCAGATGAGGTTGGGACACAACGAGAGGACTTACGTAAGGTAATGACTTTCACTGTTGATTCAAAAGACACAAGAGACTTGGATGATGCCATCAGTGTCAGGGAAATTGGGGACCAATATGAGTTGGGAATCCATATTGCAGATGTGGCCAGCTTTGTGAGTCCAGGTAGTAAATTAGATAAGGATGCCAAACAAAAAGGGGCTACATATTATTGTGGTAATCGAAAACCCATTTATATGTTCCCTGAAAATTTGAGCACTGAACATTTCAGTCTTCTGCCCAATGAAGACCGCAAGGTGGTTTCATTAATGTTCAAAGTAAGCAAGCAAACAAATGAGATCATTGGAAAGCACAAATTCCAGCTGTCAGTGATAAATTCAAATGAGCAGTTGTCTTATGACAAGGCAGGGGAGTGGATCACAGAAAGATATGGAGTGAGGCCCAATTTTAGTGATATAAAAGACTGTGTCACAATGGCATATTGTTTTGCAAAATCTCAAAGAAAGATTAGACTTAACAAAGATTGGGCCTATGCTCAGCCTGATGCAAAGAGATTCCCTGGAAATCGCAAGGCCCAACTAATGATTGAAGAACTCAGTGTGTTATTCAATGCTCTTGTATCTGAGACTTTGATTGGTTCAGAACAAACCCAGTATTGCACACCCCTTCGCTGTCAGGCTAAACCAAGTCTAGATAAGGTAGAAGAACTGAAGGAGACATATGCAGAATTAATGCCATTGTCTTTCCTTGTGCGACACAAAGTTGACCATGATGAGCAAGTGCGAAGTGGTGGAAACTTCCGCATGCTCAAAAAAGTGTGGAAAAATATCCAGGCAGCTGCCAGAAGCAATGATACAGACAACATGGTGGACCTAGTTGCTGCAGATGACATCCATCCTCTGCTGCAGCCAGTGGTTAATAAGTTCAGAAGATGCTGTAGTAAAACTTACATGATCTGTTCCAGTTCTTCTCCCAAAGAAAATATTGGGCATTATTCTCTGAATGTTAACTCTTACACACAAGCATCCTCACCGATACGGCGGTACATGGACATCGTCTTGCAAAGACTTTTACACTCTGTTATATCTAATGAGAATGTCTACTACACTCCTACAGAGATTACAACTTTGTGCAGTCAGTTTGAGGATAAGATCAGGGTTGCCAAGGAGTATGAAATAAAAGCTGAAGAGATCTCTTATGCAGTGAGCAGGGCAAAACAAAGTGCTTCAATGCTAGGCTTTGTAGCTCATGTGGATCCTGAAAAAAATAGTTTTGCTGTGTCATTTCCTTTTGACAGGAACATATTTACAGAGTTTTTACCAATTATGTACAAGGATTTAAAATTAGAAGACCAACCATTTTATGATGAAAAAAATCAGTGCATCATTCTTGGCTGGAAAAGGCGAATATATGCAGCTGACATCATGCAAATTCACCAAGAGTTGAAGACACTCCCAGACTGTGGTTGCTGCACTGAGATTTCACTGGAAATATGGAAATCCATTATTGAAGCAATTGACACAGAAAACTGGGATCATGCAAAGCAACTCATAATGAACACTAAGACAAAGCAAGTGGAAAACCAAAGTGTTATGACACTTTCATCTGAGCTACCTCAGTTCACAACTAATTTATGCACCTCTGAGGAGCAAAAGGTATTGGAGCATGAGGTTAACATCAACCTCCGGTTGCAGCCAGGTGACACCCTTCAGGTTCAAATGACATCAGAGATAAAAAGAGGTTATCACGTGCCTGCTGTTCAACTGGTGCACGTTAAGCCAAAGTTTGAGATTTGTGTGAACCATGTCCACAGCCCTGTAACATGCTTCTCTGAATCTGCAGGTGATCCATCAAGATGTTATTATAGTGACACTACAGAATATATAAGGATCTGGAAACCATTGTGTGAGATGGAATCTGCTGCCACTGCAGTGGCTGAAAGTGATAGCATAATCATTGAGAACCTTGTGGTACACTTCACTCGAACGCATGAAGACACACTGTCAGGAAACATCTTCTTACCTCAGACATGGATCAGTGAATGGGCCCTTGAATGTAATCTTTCAAAGTGCTTTCTTTGCATACGGAAGAGAGGTCTAGAGTTGAAGTCAACTGTGAACAATCTGGAAGATTCTGCACAGATGGACCCAGAATGGTATACATGGGTAGCCCATGGTGTGACATGCAGAGTAGAAGAACAGAAAAATACTACAAATGATGGAAGTAAAATAGAGTTCTATGTCAATCATCTGCCAATGGAAGAAATTCCTAAATGTGTCTTTGAGAAAAACACATGTTTCACTGTTGAAATAATCCCAAAGCTCCTGCCTGACATGTAAGTTAAAGTGGCTCTTATTTAGATCTTACCAATTTTTTTTTTCATACTCTGGTTGCAGCCATAGTTTTCATCGAACATTTGTGCCTCTTATATATACAATTTGTATATACATATTATGTTTTTCAGCCGGAAAGAAAACGCTGTGATCAGCATTACGTCTGCAAGTGTTATTGTCAAGGCTATAGCACTTGGACACCATATTCCAAAAGAAGGTAGATATATGACTCAAATGTAAATAGTTATTATGAGTCACACATAAAATTCAACAGTCCTTTGTTTGATTCAGTTTCTTGCAAAAATGTTCTATAATATATCATGTAATTTAAAAACTTTTTCTCTTATTTTTATCTTTATAGTAAAAACAGGGTGGCACCCAGTAAGAAACAAGCTACCAAATGGACTGCCAAACCTTAACCAGAGGCAGCGTCAGGCTGTGGATAAAGCTCTAAATAATACCTTCACACTCATACAGGGACCACCTGGTAAGAGTTATAACTTGGTCTTTACTCATGTACTCATTCTAATGCCTCATATTTTGCCAAGGCTTCAGCCATTGTCCATTTGTCTCTTAGGAACTGGAAAGACAGTAGTAGGCGTAAACATTGTGTACTATTTCTTTGAGTTCAACTCAAAGAACCAAAGGAAATTTGTTGACCCCCAGGATGAGAAAAAGAAACAAGTTATTCTCTACTGCGGCCCATCCAACAAGTCTGTTGATGTTGTTGCAGGCAAGTTACTTTGTGTGTTTGATAAAATTTCAAGTACATTTTCCTGTTATGACAACCTATGTTGTGTTATGTCTTTTACACAGAGTACCTACTGAAGTCTGGGGACAGCCCAAAGTGTCTCAGAGTCTACAGCCAGCGAGTGGAGATGCTGGATTACCCTTATCCAGACTGCACTGTTCAGTTTTCCCGGCGGACACTACGTAACGATTGTTCCAGTCCAGAAATCAGGTTGCAATCACGTCTGCTGATGACAAACAGTTTATCAAAAATTCTTAATATTATTCATTAACACTGGTATACATTACCTAATCTTAGGAGCATCACTCTACATCACCGCATGCGACAGGACCAAAATCCTTTTTCCAGTCATATAAGAGCTTTTGACAAACGCATTCAACTAGCTCTTAAGAAAGAAGAAGAACTAACTGCTGAAGAGGTGAAAGAGTAAGTTCACACACACACACACAAATCTTACAACTGCATGTCAATCAAAACTCACATTTGTGGAAATTCCCATTCATTCAGTTCATGGTATATCAGAGGTGCAACTGGACTTGATCTTGTTTTTGACTCCCCTTTCAAACTATTGCTCTTCCGTGGTCAAGATGTAGACTATGTATATACACAGATGTAGCGATTCAAAGTGTTATACTTTTTTACCATGGTATGTTTGCAGTACTCTAATGGTGAATCTATGAAAAGATTCTATTGTCCACTTAAAACTGTGCTTCCTTAATGTAACAAACTGATCAATAATCGATTCAGACACTAAGACAATCTATTTCCACTGATAGAAATGCTAGACTATGTGCAGATTATGTATTAGGCACACACGTGTGAATTTTGACTGTTTGACATATAGTGGGTACGGAAAGTATTCAGACCCCTTTAAATTTTTCACTCTTTGTGTCATTGCAGCCATTTGCCAAAATCAAAAAAGTTAATTTTATTTCTCATTAATGTACACTCAGCACCCCATCTTGACAGAAAAAAACAAATGTAGAAATTTTTGCAAATTTATTAAAAAAGAAAAACTGAAATATCACATGGTCATAAGTATTCAGACCCTGTGCTCAGTATTGAGTAGAAGCACCCTTTTGAGCTAGTACAGCCATGAGTCTTCTTGGGAATGATGCAACAAGTTTTTCACACCTGGATTTGGGGATCCTCTGCCATTCTTCCTTGTAGATCCTCTCCTGTTCTGACAGGTTGGATGGTGAATGTTGGTGGACAGCCATTTTCAGGTCTCTCCAGAGATGCTCAATTGGGTCTAGGTCAGGGCTCTGGCTGGGCCAGTCAAGAACGGTCACAGAGTTGTTCTGAAGCCACTGCTTTGTTATTTTAACTGTGTGCTTAGGGTCATTGTCCTGTTGAAAGGTGAACCTTCGGCCCAGTCTGAGGTCCTGAGCACTCTGGAAGAGGTTTTCTTCCAGGATATCTCTGTACTTGGCCGCATTCATCTTTCCTTCAATTGCAACCAGTCATCCTGTCCCTGCAGCACCCCCACAACATGATGCTCCCACCACCATGTTTCACTGTAGGGATTGTATTGGGCAGGTGATGAGCAGTGCCTGGTTTTCTCAACACATACTGCTTAGCCAAAAAGTTCAATCTTGGTCTCATCAGACCAGAGAATCTTATTTCTCATAGTCTGGGAGTCCTTCATGTTTTTTTTGGCAAACTCTATGCGGGCTTTCATGTGTCTTGCACTGAGGAGAGGCTTCCATCGGCCACTCTGCCATAAATCCCCGACTGGTGGAGGGCTGCAGTGATAGTTGACTTTGTGGAACTTTCTCCCATCTCCCTACTGCATCTCTGGAGCTCAGCCACAGTGATCTTTGGGTTCTTCTTTACCTCTCTCACCAAGGCTCTTCTCCCACGATTGCTCAGTTTGGCTGGACGGTTTTTGGCAAATGGCTGCAATGACAGAAAGGAGTGAAAAATTTAAAGGGGTCTGAATACTTTCCGTACCCACTGTATAAACAGACACAAGCTACACAGCAAATCACCAGTGTTAAATCAACTCTGAATGTGTTAATTTAACAAAACAATTAATATATAAACACTTTTTAGATTGGACTTAACACGGGAGATTTTACTACACTGTGCTGTACAGTATGTGCTTATATTGTGCCATGTATCTGTCTTTATTTTTTATATTGCATTCTATCTTTTGTGTTCATCCTTTGGCTGTGTAAAATAAAAGTAAAGTAAAATATAGCGAATTCCCCAAAACAAACTATTCAGCAGAAATCTGGGGATGGGGGTTGTCCCCATAGTGATGGTTTTCACCTAAAGGTGTTACATCTGAATGAAAACTTACAGCTTTGTTTTGTTTCCATTGTGTACTGCAATATGCTACTGACTGTCTCTTAGAAATTACATACCATCCATGCATTATCAATGCCTGCTTATTCCTATTTAGGGTCACAGGGATTTGCTGGAGCCTATCATAGCTCTCTTCGGTCATGTGTTACTATCTCAGAGCCTGTCCCTGCTCTTTAGATTTTGTCACTTTACTTTATTATTTTTAGAAATTTCACTTGACTTCATGAAGACAATCAGCCAACACATCCATTCATTTATTATCTATACCTGCTTATTCCCATTTAGAGTTACAGGGGTCGGCTGGACCCTATCCCAGCTATCTTCAGGCAAAAGGCAGGGGTACACTCTGGACAGGTCGCCAGTGCGTCACAGGGTCACATGTAGAAGAAGAACCACTCACACTCACTCCTATGGGCAATTTAGAATGACCAATCAAAATATTAAAATAAAGTAAAACACGATCTACACACATAATTGCAGTTTACAGCAAACCATGACCACAGGGCCTTTTCTTTACTTCAATTTCTAAGTATTTATGGTCTGTGCATGTGCAGGGTGCTGTAAATGTGAGTGTCAGCTGAGTGCCATCTACAGACATTGTAGTGTAATACATCCTGTGTTGCAGGACAAATGACGAACAGTCACTGTAAAAGTTGCAACTGACTGTGAGAGTGTGACACTTCGAACTGCTGTCTTCAAAGGAGTCTTTGTTGACATCAGTAACATTTTTAGCGTGTGTGATGTCAATAATTAACATTGGAAATTAAAAACAATCTAATATATTTATCATATAAATATATGGCTTAACACATATAATAGCCACATATGGCTTAACACACATATATAAATATATTTACCTGTCTTTCACCTGAAGAAAGCCAAGATAGGCTTCAGCAGATCCCCGTGACCCTAAATAGGAATAAGTGGGTATAGATAATGAATGAATGTGTAAAATATAAATGCTTAAAAGTGGTTTGCTGCAATTGGCATAACCAATATCAGAGAAATCATATCATACCGAGATTTTAGTACCTTACTGACAAGTGCAGACAATGAAAATTCTAAGACTGTGTTTGTATTGTATATTTGATTCTCTAAATGGTGAAAATCTAAGGAACCTCTCTTGCAATGCTTCTCATTTTGATAATCCTGCATATCAGTTATGCAGTAGAATACAAAAGCACAAGGTTATGATATAGTCCAAAGGTTTAATCAATAGAAGCCTAATCCTATCTATCCTGTGTTTTTTTTTTTCTCTTCCTAGGTACAAAAAACTTCTCAGAGATGCTCGGACATATGAGCTTGAACGGCATGACATCATACTGTGCACATGTACACAGTCTTCTAGCCCCATCTTAAATAAGACTGTCAGTGCCCGTCAGATTCTCATTGATGAATGTGCAATGGCCACTGAACCCCAGGCCTTGATTCCATTAGTCTGCAATAAGCCAGAAAAGGTGTGCTTTTCATTTATTGGCCAATATACAGCTCATACTTTCTATTAACATTGTCTTTAATGTGACCTTTATCCAAATGATAAATGTTTAATGGTTAATGAAAATACTATCCTTAGTGTGAAGCACATTTTTATAATAACTTTTTTATAATTTCAAAGCACAATGTTATGATGTGGGGTGAAAGGATGAAAGCGCAGGACCCAAATGCAGGATGCAGAGTACTTTTATTTACTCCTGGATACACCAGAATACTCTCCATACACACAAAAATTCAGCCATCAAGGCAACTCCGGCACTCATCGTCGAAACTCTATACCTACCCACTGTACACCAGAAAAACTGCCACTTGGCAGGCAAATAAACTTTCTCCTTCTCTAACATAGTCAACATTAATCCTCCAGAAGAGAGCAAAGGAAATCAGGAGGTATATATACATTAGGAACAAAAGACTAATTAAACGCAGGTGAAACAAATTCTACTAACGAAACATAAAGCTACCTAGAAACATAACTAGACGAAGGAGGAAACCAGAAACCAAAATAAAAGTCCAAAACCGGAAAGAGAAAACCCACACCATGACACACAATCATTTTAATGTCACAATATCCTTTTTATTAGCCTAATACTTAGCAAACATGTAATGATATCACATTGTTTTTGATGACCTACAAATATGTCCTGTAGTGCTTCCACCAGATTTTTCACTACCTAAGAAATTTCTAAATATAACAAAGTCAAAATACAGATTTGGTGGTTGCTGTCTGAACAGACTACATAGTTGCCTTTGTATGACTGGTTATCTTTACTTCTGACTTTTTAAATTTCAGGAGTTTTGGAAAAAGTGTTTGAATCATTGCTTAGAAATACCCACTTGATGTTAAGAAGTGTAATTATTATTATGATTCAATGCAGTGTCTTACAATATCACTTTCAGATTGTTTTGATTGGTGACCACAAACAGTTACGACCCATTGTGAAGAATGAAAAAGTGAGGAAGTTGGGGATGGCCAAGTCTCTGTTTGAACGCTACTATACAATCCATAAGAAAAGAGCAGTAATGCTGGATACCCAGTACAGAATGGTAAGAACAAGAAATATACACTATAATTACAGACAATATTATAATGTATATATATTATTTGTATATTATTACTTATTGTAGCAACAGTACTTAGCAAATGTCTGTGTTTTGCATGTTAAATTGTAATCAACAACTATTTTTTATGTACCTTCATAGCACAAAGACATATGTGAGTTCCCTTCAAATGAATATTATGAAGGAAAGCTGAAAACTTATGTGGAGCAGCCAAGCAGTGTCCTGCGTGTTGACAATAGGACATTGCCAATTGTTTTTGGGAATGTCAAAGGAAAGACCATCAGTCTGATTGTCAACACACCCAAGGGCAATGAGAACTCTAAAGCCAACAAGGAAGAAAGAAACAAAGTGGTAGCGTATTGGGTATCCTTGAGGTTCCTTGTTGATCTTAAAAGTAAAAATAAAATATAAAATTAAATGTTATTATATGGTCATTAGCCTGATAGTATTTCCTGGTTTGGGTTTGTTTCTTTTACAGATTAGCATTGCAGAGAATCTGGTGAAGATGGCCAAAATCGAACAACAAAGTATTGTGATTCTGTCACCTTATAATGCCCAAGTAACAGAAATAAGAGATGAGCTGAAGAAGAAGAAAATGGATGAAATCACTGTTACCACCATTACTAAAAGCCAAGGTGGCAATAGATCCCCTCCTGGAATTAAAGTAGCAACACCCCAATACAGAACTGATCCTTTCAGAGTATTATATGTGTTAAGCCATAAGCAGCATTTTTATACTGTAGCTTGTCTGCAAATATGACTTCATGCCCTGCTGGATACTTTAAATCAGTAGTGTATTGTATTTTATTAGCACATCTCTTGAATTTGAAATCATAATCTTTAGAGTAGTAAATGAAAATTCATGTAATGGAATAATAAGAATATTTCACTAATTGCCAGTTGCATGACTCAGTCTGGTATTTCAATGTATATCAGAAGACTATTAGGAAAGACTATCATCATGTGACATACAATATTTTGTCTAATAGGAAGTGAATGGCGTTATGTCATCATATCTACGGTGTGTTCTTTACCAAGTGAAGAGATTAAGAGAGACGCAGACAGAGCTTGGCTGTCCAAACATCTGGGCTTTGTCGGTGACCCCAACCAGATAAATGTGGGCATCACCAGGGCCAAGGAGGGACTGTGCATTATTGGTGAGAATCTGCAGCCTCTCTCTTTTTTTTAGTCTATGCTTGATGCTCAAACTTCCTGCTGTATATATCTTAACTTTAATCTTTCTGTCTTCTTAAAGGGAACCAAGAGTTGCTCAAATGCAGCACAGCTTGGAGAAAGCTCCTGAAGCACTACCATCTTCACAATGCTGTCACAGATGCAGATAAGATTAGAGTGCATTGTGTCACATAAAGAATCCCCACTATGTTTTTTGGAGACTTATTTCTAAAAGCAGCAGATCAGAGCCCCTCCACAACAGCATAACTTAAAAGAAATACATTGCATTGCAATGCATTGTTTACATGCATTGAATAACATTTCTCTATCTTTTTTCAGTTTTATAGCATATTATAGGTTTTGATATTTTATTGACATGGTTGTACTATGACTCATGTACAACTTTAACAGGTCTAAATTTGTAAATAACAAATTCCTCAAGTTGTACATGAACTGTATCTAGTGTTTTATTTTAGATTTGCCCTTTAAAAATATAAACTTGCAGGTTGTTTTTTGGTTTAGTATTGATGAGAGGTTCTAAGTTATGATAAACATTTTATTACAGTGCTAATCTTAACTGTGCACAGATAACAGAGTTTAATTTGTGTTGTTTGGATCTCTTAATTCATTATGTTTGGTTGACAAGTAGAGAATACCACTGTATGAAATGACCTCATGTGAGGCATTGTGCCTATTTACTGATAAATGAGTCAGAATTTATTTTTATGGCAGGACAGAGTTCTGTAGTTTTTTATATTTGGATTTTCTTAATATGTTGTTGATACATTTTATCCTCTTAGTGTGACTTGTGTAGCCAAGTATGGTGACCCATACTCGGTATTTGTGCATTTAACCCATCCCAAAATGCACACACACGGCAGTGAACACACACACACCGTGAACACAAACCCGGAGCAGTGGGGGAGTTGCATGCCCCAGTTGCTCCCCACCGGGTTGCTCCCCAACGGGTTGCTCCCCACAGCAATTATTTTTAGCAATTATATATTTTTTTACATTACTACTTTTCTACATTAGCTAATTTAAGCAAATTTGTGTACAAATGTAGAAAGAACATAAAAAACTATTTATCGGTGGTTTTACGTTTGTCTTGGACCTGTTGAATGAGTTTTTTTTTGTTTGTTTGTTTTGTTTCAAGTTTGTGTAGGGATGGGATTGAAGCTGACTTATGTACAATATTAACCCACCAAATACGCCATTAATGTGAATTTGATTGTGGCTTTCTTTTTTGACTTTCTGAATAGTAAAAATATGTTTTTATGGTAAAATATCATTCATTTAAATTGGTTTCCAATTTTAAGTATGCGAAATTAATATTTGTGTATTTCCAGCACTGAGATCACAATCCCAAAGTAATGAAAGTTTTTCCTCCTGTTACTTCTGCAGTAGTAACATTTCAGTGCTTTGCCATAGTAATGGATTCAAGTCATATCAAATGGGTTTTATTGTTGTTTCAGCCAGGTAGTTTATATATACAATGCACAGTGAAGCAAAAGCAATGGTTTCTATTCTGAAACAGATGAGAAATCAATTCCAAAGGTTAAACACTCCATGCAGATAAGCCTAAGAAATGAACAGTTATTTAATAAATAATCATTAAATATAATTAAAATATTTTTAATTTAAACTAAATTAGTTAGTTTTGCTATTCTCCAATGAACTTGTTTGCAGCTCACCTCCGCGTGCAGACGCCCTAACACTTGCACTTGCAGGGGTGCAAAAAGGGAAAAACTAACAACTACAACGACAATGAAGTAGCAAAACATTTAATTAAGTACACTTACACAAAATAGACTCTTTGTGGCAGCATGGTGGATGAGTGGCATCGCACTGCAAGAAGGTCGTGTGTTCGCAACCCGGCCTTTCTGTATGGAGTTTGCATGTTCTCTCCGTGCTTGCGTGTGTTTACTCTGGGTACTCCGGTTTCCTCCCAAAAACAAATTGCCCATGTGAGTGTGTGTGGTTGTGTGTCTATATGTGATGGACTGGTGACCTGTCCAGAGTGTACCCCTGCCTTCCACCCGAAAGAGATCCCGACAACAGTCACCTTGAGAGGAGTCAAACATGGTTGTATTGTGAAGTAAACCGGACGTTTCAGTGTTGTGCATCGAGAAATGACAACAATAATACAGTTAATGAAATTGGTGATGATTACAAGGCAGAAAAACGACTGCCGTGTTATGTTCAGGCTAGCTACCGGTGTCATTCAAACTTCAGCAGCATCATATTGAATAACTTTTGTTAATGAAGTTGACGTTGACGGAGTGCCCCTCGTTTAATTGACAATTGTGATCATAAAAAACACAGACAATCGAAACAAACTGTGTTTAATTTTATTTCATTTCATACACCTGTTTAACACATTGAGCGCACACATTGCTGGCTTTAATTTGAAAGCATTGACCAGAAACGCGCTTATGTGGGTGGCGAGCTTTACTCATCTTTCTTTCCATTCATCCCTCCCTTTTCCGACTAAGTTACGTTGCTCCTCAAGTTCCTTTACAGTTTTCACTATTGAAATAGAGTGAGAGTGATGGACGGGGCCATTTTTGAGAACACGACTGTTTTTTGTTTACCGTTTGATTTGTGATGGATGTAAGCGGACGTAGGGATATAATTATTGGTGACAACTGGCGGAGACGCGCGAGGAGTGTGCGAGCCTGCTGCGGATATCACACCGGAGCACGAACTAACGAGTTCAGCGTGCTGCGGTGTCTCAGCGTGGGAAACACGGAAGAAGACCATGACATGGAGGGTGACACCGGCCTCTTCAAGCAGGACAATCTGGAGCGAAGGGTCATGGCGCCCCGCTACAGCCTGCTGCGAGAGGTGGGAAGAGGCACATACGGTGTGGTGTACGAAGCGGTGGCTCGGAGGTCCGGTGCTAAAGTTGCCGTGAAGAAACTGCGATGCGACGCTCCGGAAAACGTGGAACTCGCCTTGCAGGAGTTTTGGGCCCTTGCAAGCCTGGAGAAGCGGCATCAAAATGTCGTCACATTGGAGGAATGTGTGCTGCAGAGGAATGGCATGGCACAGAAGATGAGTCATGGAAACAAACGGTCCAAACAGTACCTGCGTCTGGTGGAGACCTCGTTAAAAGGTAAGTCTTACTTAGCTTTTTAACGTTAACGTTAAAAAGGTAAGTCTTACTTAGCTTTTTAACGTTAACGTAACGTTATCTGCTTGAGCTGAGTCACTCTACCAGACAGAACTAACGTTAACTAACTACAGTGAAATGAGTGCTGTCTTCCGGTTTGGATTAATTAAAAAGCAACCTCCTATTTTAACTGATTTGGTGGGGGAATGAGTTTTTGTAGTCACCATACCTGTCAGACACAATGTGGAATTGAAAAGATTTTGTAATGTAGTTTAGTTTTGACTTCCTTATCCAGTAAGTTATAAGGTAGCTCCAGGAATTTAGGTGCTAGTTTCCTTTAAATTAGGATATATAGTAAAACGTTATGCTCAAATAATCGATCATTATGGCTTCTCAATGAGTAGTTTTAGTGAGTGTCTTTAATAGTTACATAACACTTTTGATTTAGTTAACCCAGAGGAAGATTTTTAATCTTGTGCTTTTTGTCGCGTCATTTGCTGTGTTAAGCTATGTAAATTGTGGCTAGCTGTCAGCAGCCATAGAAGACTGTAACGTTATCTCTCGTCTCTGATTTTCAATTTGTAGGGCTACCTTTGTTTTATTACATTTCATAAAAGTAGAGTGGTTGTCGCCATGATACAGAGTCACTGGGGGATGGGCCTGTTTTGTAAAGGGAGCTCCTAAGGTTGAGACGCACTAAAATGGAGTGCGCTGCGTTTGCTCTCTGTACAAAGGTGTTTTCCACATTCCATTGACAGTCACTGCAGTTTTGCCAATTCTACCACACTTGAAATAGTTTGGTTTTTCAGTGAAGTCTGCCTTTGTGTGCCGTGCTGGTTCCCTTGTGCTTAGCTAGTGCAGGTTTAATTACATCATGGTACTGTTGCGAAAGAGAGTGAACATATCCCTTAACTGTCACTCCAATCTAATGTGAAGGATCTGTGGTTCCTTCATATTACCCCATATGGAGTGGGTCTATCAATGCAAGCGGATTGTCTATCCCTAATCAATACTTTTCCTAACATTTTTTTCACTTTCAGTGGCTGATTAATACATTTTTTCTGTACCTCTTATTTGGCACATGGCAATGGAGTCATTTCAGCGTGGTATAATATTGTAATGCTTATTCACATATCGGTAGCTGGTGGCCCAATATAGTCTCAGGGACCTGTGAAAATCATCAATAAAATATGTTAGGTTTTTTCAAAATATATCTTTATTTACTTGTCATGTTACTTGGAGCATTATGTCACTGTGTGTGTCCATTGCAGGCGAGAGAGTGCTCAGTCCTCCAGACGAGCCTTGTTACCTCTGGTTTGTCATGGAGTTTTGTGAAGGTGGAGACCTCAACCAGTTCATCCTGTCTCGGCAGCCTGACCAGCGAACCAACAACAGCTTTATGCTTCAGCTGACCAGTGCTGTTGCTTTCCTGCACAAAAACAACATTGTCCACAGAGACCTCAAACCTGACAATATCCTCATCTCTGAGAGGTCGGGAGCTCCGGTCCTCAAGGTTGCAGACTTTGGTCTGAGTAAAGTTTGTGCTGGTTTAGCAATTGCCAGTGATGGCAAAGAAGGCGAAGACAAAAACAAAAATGTCAACGTCAACAAGTATTGGTTGTCTTCAGCATGTGGCTCAGACTTTTATATGGCTCCTGAGGTGTGGGAGGGCCACTATACAGCCAAGGCTGATATATTTGCTCTAGGCATTATCATCTGGGCTATGTTGGAGAGAATTACATTCATTGATGCTGAGTCTAAGCGAGAGCTGCTGGGATCTTATGTGAGGCAAGGAGCAGACATTGTGCCAGTTGGTGAGGCACTGCTAGAGAACCCAAAGATGGTACTGAACATACCACAGAAACATAGGTCATGCATGTCTGATGGAGTCAGGAAGCTACTTCGGGACATGCTGGCTGTCAACCCTCAGGATCGGCCAGATGCTTTTGAGCTGCAGGCCAGAATGGATCAGGTTATGTGTGCTGCATGACCTTCGACCAGATTGTTTTACAGGTATTTATGTCTTTATCCCAATATAATGACCCATGATATTTTCCACTATGTTAACATAAAATGCACATACTACTATGTTCATTGTGTATCTGTGAGTTGGGATACCATAACGTGCTTCTATCATGTCCATAATTAGCCTGAAGCATGGGTTTTCAACACCATAAGGGTGCAGATCTTGGAATGTTGGGAGATTAAAAAAAATACACCCCAGAATCTGTAATCTTTTGTGCATGAACTGAGGTAGATGTTAGCTTGTAAGTGGCATTTTCCTTGGCTCCATGGGTTCTGTGGAGCTACAGCAAGCCCTTATGGCCGGAGGTGATATATCGATATACACTACTCACAAAAAGTTAGGGATATTTGACTTTTTCAGAATTTCAGAATGCACCTAAAATGCACTATAACCTTTACAGCTGAACTTAATTTGACCTTGTCTAAACTTTTGAATGCACATGTCCAACTGTTCAATGTTTCAGTACTTATTGCATAACATGGTGTTCTCTAACAAGGTGATTAACCACAAAAATCACAACAAGTGTCTGATCCATGACCATCGACCACTAAATGTTCTGGTTCAATGACAGTTCGTATTTAAACAGTCCTCTTCATCATGCTGTTCACATTTGACATCATGAGACCAAGACGACACCTAACAATTGACAAGTTATTGAGACATTGAAATTTTTTGTTGTGGTATACCCACCACTGTTATTAGCTTTTGTTTCAATAAATTGTTTGAGATGAAGAAATTACCATTGCATACTTCTACTTAAATGCCCTACTTTCATGATATAATATCACTGTAGTATGAACTTTTAACATTTTCCATAAATTTCACCTGAAAGTCAAATATCCCTAACTTTTTGTGAGTAGTGTATATCTAAATGTTGTTGTTTTTTTTGTTGTTTTTGCACAGCCTTACTCTGAAGTACTCTCAACATGATTACTGTATCTCAACATTATTTCATTTTTTATACTGATATTTTTGATATGCCAAAGGCAAAAACTCCAAACAATTTAAATATCCCAAAAACATGCATATCACTGCTGCTGACATACACATTGCAATTTGGCCGTAGCCTTATTCTTTAAACAATATCTGATGCACAATGCATAGTGACTATGCAATTACTCTGTGAAACTGCATGGCTGCAATAAATTCTCATGTTCTGATATGTAGCAAACAAGTCCAGTCAGGAATCAAGGCATTTCTTAAGATAAGAAACCTTTATTTGTCCCACAATGGGGAAATTGCATTGTTGCAACAACAAAGTACAAGTACACAGCAGAGTGCCAGAAGTCAGTCTGCAGACCCTCACCCATTTATTCTTTTCTCCATCCCCCACTCAGCTTCCGGCGCCTTCACCAAGTACTCAACTGAATATTTGTCTTCTAAACATGTAACTGACTTTAGTTTCAGTGGATGGATGTGTTCACACAGTTACACTCTGAAGCTGTTGCCTTGATGAATATTTTGAGGCTTTTTGCAGAGTGTTTGATGCTGAGTTGTGATTTATGGTGTGGTAGAGTTTAGTAATAAAAAGACTTTGGAAAATTATTTGTCTAAGTTAGACTATCTACAATAAGTGCCAGTATGAGCAAGAGGAATAACTGTAGCAAGCAATGAAATGTATAAGGCTAAATTAAAAATGAAAGATAAGTTCTTTATTACTGTTTTTGGACGCTTTTCAGCAGATGGGAACATCAGCTCACTGAACACCAGTGGTAACAGCCTGCTTGTCGCAGGAGGGGTCCTCATGTGTTCCACGACAACGCTTAGCTGGTCGCAGATGTGCCTGCCTATAAATTGGCCAAATGTACAGTGAAATGGGCTGATGCCGATAAATTAAAATGTGTAAAAAAAAACCGGCTAATTAATCGGCTCGGCCGATCGATCAGTCGACCTCTACTATAAAGGTACAGGTGTGCAAATATGCATAGTGATTATTGTACAGTGGTTATTTCTGCCGATCAGAGTTCATGAGAGTGACAGCTTGGGGGAAGATACTGACTCTGTGCCGGGTGGTTTTGGCATACAGTGCTCTGTAGCACCTACCAGAGAGAAGGAGTCTGATCAGTTTCTGTCCAGGGTGTGAGGGGTCTGCAGAGATCCTCCCTCCCCGTTTCGTGACCACCTAATGATCCTCTCTGCGGAGCGGTTTGTCCATCGTCTGTTCCTGTCTGGTTTGGTGGCCAATCCAAACCAGACAGTGAATGAAGTGCAAATGACACAGTATCATGGCAGTGTAGAAGGTTACCAGGTTAAACAACCTGCGCTGCCGTAGGTAGTACAGTCTTTGCTGGGCAATCTTCTGGATGTATTCACGTATTTCAAGTCCTGTGAAATTGTGGATCCCAGAAACCTGAAGGGTTTCACAGTGGTGTAGAGGATGGAGAGAGGGCCTCCTGTCAGTCAGGAAGTTGGTGATCCACTGACAAGTGGATGTGGATACTGTGAGCTGGGTGAGCTTCTGGTAGATTTCAGGGATGATGGTATTGAATGCCAAGCTGAAATCCACAAAAGGGATCCTTGCATACATCCCTGTGGAGTCTGTATGTCAGGAGCTCTGTAACAGCTCGTTACATGCTGTGAAGGAGGGTATAGATCCCTCAAGAGAAATAATAACCTAGCAGTTACTGCACTAACACTAGCTGTCAGACAGGCTGTTTCATTTCCCTATTTGTACAATTTGAAGTGCTGATCAGAGAGAATTTTTAGACGTTTGTGTCAGAAGAAGCCAATAGAAATCCTGTTAGACAATAACTTGTTTACTGACATGATTGTTTTCATGTGAAGTCCTTTATTACACTGGCACTGCATGGATAGGCCTATTAGAACAACTGTCTTTTTATTAATCTAATTTATTATTTATTTATTTATTTATTTTTTTACCTATTCTATCTAGCTGGTTGGCATACAGTATTGAGGATCTGGATGCCTTTTGAGCCAACAGTTGCTTTCCCAAGAGGTGATAGAGAAGAGAGAAAAAAACAGACAACAAAAAACAACTGCAGTGATTCATATACAATTTAGATAATCTCAATGCTTATACTATGTCAGCAACACAATGTAAGACGTTAGTTGTTGGTAATAACAGTGCAATATAATATTAACAATAATGTTTATAGTACCTGCTAATAATACAATTTACAGTGTCAGCGATGGTACACATTTGACAATTAGGACAAAATATGTGTATGTGAATGTGTTAATGAGTATATGTGTGCATTTGTTACAGAATGTTACACACCAAGAGCAGGAGGCCACCACTCCTTCCCGACTGGTAGGGAGGCACGTGCCCATGTTTAATTCCATAGGGTCATGTGTGATATACTCAGCTGAATGCTTAATAGGGGAAATGGTTGTTCTTTCTTTATTTAATTTTATTTGATTAGCTGAGAATATACTAGATTTGTTGCCATGTTTAGTGTTCTCTAGGTGTAATCTTTGAATTTGAACTGTCTTTTTCGTTTATTTCCTTTAATTCAAATTTTAACCCTTGTGCACTTTTCAAATTCACTACCCTTTTGTTATGTTTAGGATGAAAACATCCACTAAAATAAACTGCTGTAAAAATATATTAGATACATGTTTTTTTCAACTTTTTTGCATAAATCTGTTTAAATCTCAAAACTACTAAATGTTACATATTTTCAATATAAAAAGTGATTGTGGACTGGATATTTCTTTGATGCATGAATGATTTTGATACTTTTTTTTTTTTTTTGACTAATTGATTTTTTTCTGACTAATTTACAGTTCATGGATGTTTTTGCCCCATTGACTGCAATTATAACAACATTTTGTGACTGCACAGCCATGACACTATATAATCATGTATTCTTGATGGTTGGTGGTTTTCCTTGTTAGAAAGAGGTAAAATTTATGATTTTTACTGTTGACAACCAAGTCGCCCCATGAACCTTTTACATAGGCTTGTGCATAGAAAGCTTAGTTGTGTGTGCGTGTGTGCGTGTGTGTGTGTGCGACTGCGACTGCACGCGCGCAGTCAATCGGGCAAAAACATCCATGGACAGTAAATTAGTCAGAAACTATTAAAATCCGATGCTCAGTGTTGTTACTAATCTTTGTCATGTCCAAGACTGTGATGGAGGTAAGAAAATATCCCCCCCGCTATAGAGTGCCTGCTATATCCACCACTATTTAATCACTAAGAAATAATCTAGATGGGAATATGAGAAATGAACTAGTGAGAAGAATTCATATTCCCTAACATTCGGGTGATGAGAACGCCAACCATTGCAGAGACCAAAATCACTCATGTATTGTTTTTGAATGTCTATAGACTGTCAGATAGGGTGATTTACTGCTGTACTGAGCCTGTCAGCCTTTGGTCTGTTATAAGTGTTGTCTTAGAGAGCAGAGTGTGAGGAGATCAACATGTGGTCCATCTCTGCTGGTGATGATTAAGTCCTTTAATATTGAGGTGTTAACTATTACAAATCTGCCTTCTGAATCTGTTGAGAAAAAAGTCAGTGTCTAAAGCAAAGATAAAATATGTCAAGGAGGATTGTAATGATTTGCATTAAACGTAGTACAACAACGCCTACAACAATCGATTTAATCGATTTACCAGATTTTTTTCAAAAGAATATAGAGGTCTGTTTTACATTTTATTGTCAAATTAATTAACTTTAAATGCATTTTATAAACATAAAATAAAAAAATCGAAGTTTTTACATGTAATGCTATTGAAACAGATCTTAAATTCTATTACATTAAAAAAATGTGCTTGTTTACTAGAACTTCACACTTAAAGCACAAGTAAGTAGCACATTAAGCCTAATGAAGCGAGATTCTTTCAGACATGCAGTTCGTTACGTAAATTCTTAACAAATAGACTCAGAGGATGAACTTCTGTAAGATTATATAGAAGTTTTACTTGTAAGGAGTAACAGTTATGCAGCACCTTAGTACAGCGTGAGGGTCACTGGCTGCTTTCAGCCCAACACATCAGTTTTAAGGGTAACATAAAAGGGACGTGATTTCCCACAGAAAGACATCTGGGCCCTTACCGAATAGTCAAGGTTAGCGCAAACTGTTCCCACTGAGAGAGCGAAAATTATATTTCCACAATACACAATAGGTCCTATTCAGAAGTGTTTCAGTTATACTAACGTGAGGTGGATTAGGTCACATTAGGGTAACATTTTAACACTCCTGAACAGTGGTCAACTTTTGTCAGCCAAGATTACTTTTCATGTCAGACAACAAGCAAAGATCTACTGTATCTTTTTAGAAGTTTAAAAAATGAAATCCCATTTAGAGGATGAATTGTGGAAGAATGCTTTATCTTTTTAACTAGCAAAATTATTAATATAATTAATTATAATATATATATATATATATATATATATATATATATTATAGAAAAGCATAAATCTTAATATTATATATATATATATATATATATAATATTAATTAATATATTAATATAATATAATTCTTAACCAAAATTTTCGCCAAATGTGACAGCTGATATACAAATATAGAACACAGTATCTAAAACTTATATACAAATATTAATCACTGCACTCTATATTGGCTTCCAACAAAAACTGAAGCAGGTCCAGAAAAAATTACATGCAAAACTTTAAAAGACCAATTAATCTGCAGTTTTTAGAAATTGTGGGAGTAAAGCTGAATGTGAAATGCATGAAAGGTTTTCAAGATTTTGAAAATATTTTAAATGGAATCAATCAACACAATGAAAACCATGGTACTGAGAAATCCCACTGTCCCTGAATGCATCATCTCAAAAAAAAAAAAAAAAAAAAAAAAGCAAAGGCATGAATAGGGATGGCCATTATTAAGATTCTAATGATACTACTACTCTTATAAGTCCGGTACAGACAGGTGGAGTGAAGTGCTGACATAGGTGACATAGGTTTTCTGTGCGAATAGCGAAAATATATTACAATAGATGGATATTTGACCACATGGGCTAAAAGTGCACATTTAACGTGACTACTTTAACCTTCTGGGATCTGAGGGGGTTTTGGGGCCCTGGACAAATTTTGACATGTCCTGACATTTGTGCTTTTTTCAGTGTCTTTTAAACATATTAATGTCTAAAGTCTGATAACACTGTAATCAGCACAAAATGGGCTACTATAATATGTGAGCAGCAGATTTATACATGATTGTGTTTTTGAGAAAACATTGTTTATGCATGGTTAGTGAAAAACTACAATTTTTTAGTCACTGAAATAAGACCATAAAACAGTCTTGTGAACATTGGTTCACAAGACTTTGGAGACCTGCATGTTGTTGCCAAGTGTTTACTTCACAATGATGTGAAAGTCATCTTGTTCACACATTCACAGTAAACAATACACTGATTTAAATTTTCTAAGACACTTTTTGTCCAGAAAGGCCATATGCAAGAGGGTGTGTCTGAGGATGAATAGTCATGTGATTTAACTGAGAACACAAAAGACGCACTGAACGATCAGACAAAGACGCGCATAATGAGCCTTTCAGTCAATGTAGCTGAGAGGGGTGACATAAGTGACATGGCCAGAGCCTCTTCCAAGCGTGGGGATGGGACCAGAAATGAAGATGGATTTACCACAGTTGCTTAGGAGGTTGTGGAGAGAGATAAAATCCTTTTTAGTCAGTTCGGACCGATGGAATGACGTGTCACATGTTCCAATATGTCTTCCAACATGTTCCAATATGTATAGAGTCAAGCTCAACAGGGTCTTCTTTCCCCGCTGATTCTGCCAAGCCCGTTCCCTTGGCTGTGGTTTCGCTAGATAGTAGGTAGGGACAGTGGGAATTTCAACCACTGCACTAATGTGCAGCACAATACATAATTAAATAAATATAAATCTAAATTTAATCTTATATAAGTAAGATTAAATAAAAAATGATGATTTGTTTTCGACTTGAATTGATTCATTTCAAAGAAAACATTTCAAGCTTTCTAGCCATATAATTCTTATTTTTATGAGCCAAGTATTCGCTGAGATTCTGGTTGTTTTATTTACGTGTCTGTGAAGAGAAATGACAGAGACAGAAAAGACAGACAGCGCACCCTGTTGGCTTTCTTTATTTAAAAAAAAAGCACAATGTTTTGTTGTAATTATGATGGTATACAACTAAAACTAGACCCTTTGCAGATTTGAATGATATATTCTTTTATCTGTACGATCAGAATTGACGGAGTAATTTAAGTTTTTTTCGGCGTTATCAGGAGAAGATGCATCTAAACGCCCGGTGCGTTCGTCGACCCCAGAGGGTAAATACCATTAACAGCCCCCTTAATGTTGGAGCTTATCGATATTGTGTTCTTCCAAAATTTTGCCCCAGGACTCGTTTAATACCGGGTCTCGGTACCCATCCAAGATGGCGACACAAGATGGCGATTGACACAGCCAGCCACGCACCAACACCAACATTACCTGACAGTACCATCTCTGACAACGCCAATCTACTACTCCGACTAGCAAACAATGAAATTACTAAATTACAACTAGAAATACACTGCCTCTCTCATGATCTCCAACAGAAAGACTCTATACTGACTAGCTTCATGGACATCGCCCTCGAACAATCGAGGAAGATCTCCTCACTTACCCTCACTCTCCAGTACACGACCCCATGGGACCCGTCAACCTGTCCACGACCCTCCTCCTCTTCAACACCATGTCATTGGGCCTCCTGGACCGAGGTCGCAGTCCGTGGGCGGAAAAGACATCACCCCGGATCTCCGCATCCTTCCGTGGACCTCTCCAATCGGTTCGCTCCTCCATCCTCTGCCACTCTGGACTTACAGTGGGTACGGAAAGTATTCAGACCCCTTTAAATTTTTCACTCTTTGTGTCATTGCAGCCATTTGCCAAAATCAAAAAAGTTCATTTTATTTCTCATTAATGTACACTCAGCACCCCATCTTGACAGAAAAAAACAGAAATGTAGAAATTTTTGCAAATTTATTAAAAAAGAAAAACTGAAATATCACATGGTCATAAGTATTCAGACCCTTTGCAGTGACACTCATATTTAACTCACATGCTGTCCATTTCTTCTGGTCCTCCTTGAGATGGCTCTGCTCCTTCATTGGAGTCCAGCTGTGTATAATTAAACTGATTGGACTTGATTAGGAAAGGCACACACCTGTCTATATAAGACCTTACAGCTCACAGTGCATGTCAGAGCAAAGGAGAATCATGAGGTCGAAGGAACTGCTCAAGGAGCTCAGAGACAGAATTGTGGCAAGGCACAGATCTGGCCAAGGTTACAAAAGAATTTCTGCAGCACTCAAGGTTCCTAAGAGCACAGTGGCCTCCATAATCCTCAAATGGAAAAAGTTTGGGACGACCAGAACTCTTCCTAGACCTGGCCGTCCAGACAAACTGAGCAATCGTGGGCGAAGAGCCCTGGTGAAAGAGGTAAAGAAGAACCCAAAGATCACTGTGGCTGAAAACCTGAATAGAGTTAGCCAAAAAAAACATGAAGGACTCCCAGACTATGAGAAATAAGATTCTCTGGTCTGATGAGACCAAGATTGAACTTTTTAGAGTTAATTGTAAGCGGTATGTGTGGAGAAAACCAGGCACTGCTCATCACCTGCCCAAAACAATTCCTAAAGTGAAACGTGGTGGGAGCATCATGTTGTGGGGGTGTTTTTCAGCTGCAGGGACAGGATGACTGGTTGCAATTGAAGGAAAGATGAATGTGGCCAAGTACAGAGATATCCTGGAAGAAAACCTCTTCCAGAGTGCTCAGGACCTCAGACTGGGCCGAAGGTTCACCTTTCAACAGGACAATGACCCTAAGCACACAGCTAAAATAACAAAGGAGTGGCTTCGGAACAACTCTGTGACCGTTCTTGACTGGCCCAGCCAGAGCCCTGACCTAAACTCAATTGAGCATCTCTGGAGAGACCTGAAAATGGCTGTCCACCAACGTTCACCATCCAACCTGACAGAACTGGAGAGGATCTGCAAGGAAGAATGGCAGAGGATCCCCAAATCCAGGTGTGAAAAACTTGTTGCATCATTCCCAAGAAGACTCGTGGCTGTACTATCTCAAAAGGGTGCTTCTACTCAATACTGAGCACAGGGTCTGAATACTTATGACCATGTGATATTTCAGTTTTTCTTTTTTAATAAATTTGCAAAAATTTCTACATTTGTTTTTTTCTGTCAAGATGGGGTGCTGAGTGTACATTAATGAGAACTAAAATGAACTTTTTTGATTTTGGCAAATGGCTGCAATGACGCAAAGAGTGAAAAATTTAAAGGGGTCTGAATACTTTCTGTACCCACTGTACATACTGCTTCACCCACTTCGGTATCCCAGCAACCCCCGATACCCGCTGATGATGCTCAGCGCCATCTCCTGCTGTCGCTCCCCTCTGACGACGCCTGCCGCCCCCGCTTTTGCCCGAGTGCTCCTCGCGGAGCCCGGTTCCCCCAGCGGAAAAGGGGCTCCATCCCACCCAGCCACTACATCTGTGCGCTGTAGGATTCTCTGCGATGCCATGTTCAGGCACACCCATGGGCTCCCTAGCTACGGACCAACCGACCTGCCGCCACCACCTTTCACCTCAGCCCCTGACGTCACAGCCCCGCCTCCCCACCAGCCAGCACGTCGTCACGGCTCCAATGGCTAACGACTGGCGTCTTCTTCTTGTCCCCTTTTTCCCCCAACCACCCCCCAACCACGTTAATCATTGGATACTCAATTATAAGGAATGTACACTTTTTCAACACCACTACTCACTGTTTCCCTGGAGCCAAAGCCTCGGACATCTTTGACATGCTTCCTGGATTACTGCCAACACTTCTGTCTTCCATCGTTAGAGTGATTATACATATTGGAACATGTGACACGTCATTCCATTGGTCCGAACTGACTAAAAAGAATTCTATCTCTCTCCTCAACCTCCTAAGCAACTGTGGTAAGTCCATCTTAATTTCTGGTCCCATCCCCACGCTTGGAAGAGGCTCCGGCCACTTCAGTAGAATCCTCAGCCTGAACACCTGGCTCAAGTCTGTCTCACTGTCATACAATCTCCAATTTATCAACAATTTCAATCTCTTCTGGAACCGGCCTGCCTTCTTTGCAGGAGATGGTGTGCATCCTAACCGCCTGGGCTCCCATATGCTTTCTACCAACATTCAACATGCTGTTCACTGTACCCCGCATGCTTACACTGGACATGCTGTTCATTCTGTCCCACGACTGACTACCGGACTCCATTCAACCAATCCCCTCCATCTGGTCAGCCTCCCAACCTCGGCCAAGGAAATCAGGTCCACGCCTGATCAACCACTCTGTGCTAGTTAACCTCCCCAGAAACATGGACTCTACACCCTCCCATAACACCCGGTTTGGACTACTGAATGTTCGTTCCCTCACACAAAAAGCTTCTTTTATTTTTGATGTTATACTCAATCATAACCTGGACATCCTGTGCTTAACTAAAACCTGGCAGCAGCTGAACTTAATCAGTCTGTTCCTCCTGGTTTTACATATCTCAGCCATCCACGCCAATCGGGACGCGGTGGCGGCCTTGCTATACTGTTCAACCTCAAATACAAAATATCCATTCACCCCACTATCACCTCCAGTCGAAGCTCTCACAGTTCGTATTCACGGTCACACACCAATCTTCT
This sequence comes from Mastacembelus armatus, assembly GCF_900324485.2. NCBI lineage: Eukaryota > Metazoa > Chordata > Actinopteri > Synbranchiformes > Mastacembelidae > Mastacembelus > Mastacembelus armatus. Next base: position 15,094,998 of record NC_046637.1, on the reverse strand, counting down.
TGGTCACCATCTATCGCCCACCTAAACCCAACCCGATATTCCTGGACGAACTGTCTGACCTCCTTGCTAACCTCATCTCACTGTCACCTAACGTAATTCGTTTTGGCTATTTCAATATCCACTTTGACAATCCCAACAACACGGCAACAAAGGACTTCATTTCCTGTCTGGACAGCTTTGGGCTCCAACAATACATCACCTCCTCCACACATTCTCATGGTCACATTCTTGACTTAGTTTGCTGTTCTGGTGTCACTGCTTGGTCATGTTCTATCCTCGACACTTTCTTTTCCGATCACAAACTAGTCTGTTTTAACTCCACACTACTTCTCTTTAAAACCCACCTCTCCCACACCATCACTTTCCGCAACATAAAGAACATCGACCTCTCCTCCTTCACAGCTGCACTTAATAATCTTCCATGTATTAATCACTCTCCCTCCCTCCCCGACATGTTATCCAATTTTAACAGTGAGTTACGTAATCTACTAGACACATTCGCCCCACTCAAAACTAGATCCGTCTCCTTCACACACTCTGCTCCATGGTACACACCTGAACACCACCTCCTCAAAACCCAATCCCGCCACCTTGAGTGTCTCTCCAAAAAAAAACGGTTTATCCATCCATATCCACAGACTTATATCTAAACCACATGCTGAAATATAAGCAAACCATTATTCAAACAAAACTGCCCACTACACCTCACTCATTGTATCTGCCTCCAGTTCCACGTTCTCTTTTTTCCACCGTCAAAAATCTATTGCGTCCTCTCGATACTCTTTTCTCCTGCTCACTTTCCACCACCTTGTGCAATAACTTCATGGACTTCTTATCAAAAATCAAAAACATATATCAGCAACTCCCCCCCATCTGCGATACTCCGAACTGCTATCACTGTGCCTTACCCCGTCCACCCATATCTTCACTGTTTTCCAGTTTTACCACTCCACCAAGTACTGTTATCTCTTCCTTGATCCTCAATTCTAACCCTTCTACTTGTAAACTTGACCCCCTACCAACCAATCTCAAAGTCAAACTCTGTCTCCCATCCCTCCTTCCCCGTCTTACCCACGTTATTCACACTTCCCTCAATTCTGGCATTATACCCCCCTCAGTCAAGACAGCCATCATCACACTCGTTCTAAAAAAAACCTGGTCTAGATCCTGCATACTTAAATAACTTCCGACCCATCTCTAATCTTCCCTTCCTCTCCAAAATTGTTGAAAAAATTGTCCACCACCAGGTCCATAATCATCTCTCCACCAATAACCTATATGCACAGCTCCAAATCTGGTTTCCGCCAACTCCATAGCACCGAAACTGCCCTGGTCAAAATCACCAACGATCTCCTGTCAGCCTCGGACTCTGGCCTTCTTTCAGTACTCATCCTCCTTGATCTAACTGCAGCATTCAACACCATCTCCCACATCCTCCTCCATCTCCTTGCCTCCATTGGCATAGCCGACACCGTTCTCGCATTGTTCACATCTTACCTGTCAGACCGTATCCAGTCCGTCCACCTTCAGAGCTTTCATTCCCAGTCCTCAACTGTCAGCTATGGCGTGCCTCAGGGCTTTGTCCTGGGGCCCCTCCTTTTCATTATCTATCTCCTTCCCCTTGGGAATATCTTTAGGCAATATAACATCAATTTCCACTGCTATGCGGACGACACTCAGCTCTACTTCTCTGCAGCCCCATCTACCTCCCTCCCCCCTCCATCGCTCCTTACCTACCTACTCAACATCAAAACCTGGTTCACCCACAATTTCCTGAAACTCACCCCCAACAAAACTGAAATTCTTGTTGTAGGCACCCGATCCACAATATCCAAAACCGGCACCTTCTCTGTACAAATCGATAACAACACTGTCCTCCCTTCCCCCCAAGTCAAGAGCCTGGGTGTCATTCTCGACAGCACTCTTTCCTTTTCTCAGCATATCAATACCACTACCCGGTCGGCCTACTTCCATCTTCGTAACATCAATCGTATCCGTTCATCACTCACCTCTGACAGCACTGCCATACTTTTTTATGCCCTTGACACCTCTTGTTTAGATTACTGTAACTCAGTCTTTACTGGTTTACCTCTCAAATCACTTCACAAACTCCAACTTGTCCAGAACTCTGCTGCCCGGATCATTACCAGAACCCCATCCTCACACCATATCACTCCTGTTCTCAAACAACTTCACTGGCTCCCCGTGTCCTTCCGTATAAACTATAAAATCCTCCTTCTCACCTACAAAGCCCTCCACTCTCTAGCCCCACCATACATCACTGATCTCCTACATATCTACTCTCCGCCTCGTACACTCCGCTCCTCTGGTTCGATTCTCCTCTGCACATCCACGGCTCGCCTGTCCACCATGGGTTCTAGATCCTTCAGCCACACTGCACCCCGCCTTTGGAACGCAGCATAGTGCTGAAAATTTGATTGGCACACCATTGACCCAATCAGTTAAATATTCATCTTATGGCAAACATATTTGCAACAGTGGTCTGATCGACTTTGAATGTCGTAAAGATTGACCTGTCGATCGCGATTGTCGTTGCTAGACATGATCCTGGTGAGCTGCATGTAGGAACGCAATTGTCTGAACACAAGCCTAGACTTTTTAAACAATCCTTAGTTGGTACCAATGGGGCCAAACTGTGAATGAGTTATAGTAATCTAGCCTGGAAATAACAAATGCATCGACTAGTTTTTCTTCATTTTCAGGCAGGATGTTCATAATTTTTGCATAGGTGAAAGAAGGCGGTTAGAGATTAGTTTTATGTATGAGTTCAAGGAAACATCCTGGTCAACAATAATGCCAAGGTTTGTGGGCTGTGGCCAAATCTATGCCATCTAAGGTAGTTATATTGTTAGATGAGCTATTTCAGAAGTTTTAAGGCCCAAGTACAATAACTTTTCTCTGAATATAAAAGTAGAAAGTTGCTGGTCATCCAGACCTTTATGTCCTTAAGACATGCTTGGAATGTGGTTAACTCAATTGAATTTATTTTCAATTTTATTTGTATAGCGCCAAATCACAATACAAATCATCTCAAGGTACTTTACTAAAACTAAAAACCCAACAAATCCCTTATAAGCAAGCACTTGATGACAGTGGAGAGGAAAAACTCCCTTTAAAGGAAGAAAAAATCTCCAGCAGAACCGGGCTCAGTTTGGGTGGCCTCAACCGGTTGGGGTGAGTGGATAGAGCAGAGAGAAAAGAACAGATGATTCAAAAGCTACTGTAGTAGAGGCAGAATTTTATCTCTAATAGATGTGATTTTATTTGTAAAGAAACTCATAAATTCATCACTGCTGAGAGCTAAGGGAACACTGGGCTCAACAGAGCTGTGACTTCTTGCCAGCCTGGCTACAGAGCAGAAAAGAAACCTGGGATTGTTCTTATTTTCCTCTATTAGTGATGAATAGTATACAGTTCTGGCTTTACAGAGAGCTTTTTAATATGTTAATAGACTGTTTTTCCAGGCTAGAAAAATTTCCTCTAAATTTGTGGAACGCCACTTCCTTTCCAGTCTTCATGATAACTGGTTTGTTTAATCAGCTTTCACAGATTAAAAAAATATCTGAGTGTCATCTACACAGCAATGGTAATTAATACAATGCTTCCTAATAACATTGCCTAAAGAAAGTATATATAAGGTGAAGAGAATTGGTCTTAGCTCAGAACCTAGTGGTACTCCATAATGAACTTTTTTGTGTGTGTTCAAGGTTCATCATGAGCATGAACAAATTGGAATCTGTCAGATAAGTAATTTAGCGCTGTTCCTTGTTCCCTATACTTTGCAAAAGGTTTAGGCACTAAAAATACACATTAACTTCATACTTCACTTCATAATGCAGTGAATGGAACAAAACCTAAATCTAATCTGTTATTTGCAGCTTTCCCCTCTACCCTTAAAGCAGCACCAGTTCTCTTTGATTCGACATGCACACAGTTTCTCCTGGTACTTTGCAGCACCTTGGAGAAGGTAGTTCAGTTCTTCTGTAGGTTCAGGCTGTCCCAGCGTTTCTGTCTTTTCATATGATCCCAGACTGACTCCACACCGCATAGATCTGGGGTGTTTGGTGGTCAGACCATCTGCTGCAGGACTCCTGGTTCTTCTTGCCTCTGAAAATTGTTTTTCATGAACTCTACTGCATTCTTTATGGACTTGTTGTCCTGCACAATCAACCTGGAATCAGTCAGACACCTGGTGATGGTGTTGTGTGATAAGAATGTAAAACACGTAAAGTGCCTTAAACTTCTCCACAGAGAGGGAGGGAGGGAGAGAGCAGACACACTCTATGATCTCACTTTTGTTTCTAACATCTTGGTCTTCTTCCTGTAGATGTTTTCTACCTGAAGCTGCTACATGAGAGATGGTCTCCCTATATTAATCAGAAGACTGTGAAGGAAAGGAAGAGCAAAAGAAAGCAATTACTCCTGCAGTCTGAATGTGTGGATTTTCTTCTTTACACTAAGGTCATCTGCTTATTCTGAGTGTTCTTGCCTTGCCCTGTTCAGTGTCTGCAATGTGTCCATAGCCACACCTTCATTAAAGAGTAGGTCTGGAAAATTTACCCTGACAAAAATATGACGTGACGTGATGTGGAAAACCAAGGGCAAGGCATCGGTTGCCTTAAAACTAAACTTGAGCTTTAGCATTAGTGCATTGTGTGTGTGCACGTGTGTGCCTATAGGGAAGATGGTGTTCATGCCTGGCACTTTGATAATATTTAATGAATACACTGTAATGTCAGATACACACTGCTACTAAAAACCTCACATTTCCTGTGATGGAGTATTTTCCTCTTTGATCTTGTGTTCAAGTGCCTGTCATTACAACAGTGCTCTAGCAACAATCGGTATGCCATTTGTCTCTTGTAGGATTTAACTGCTTTATGCAGAAGATCACATCACTTCCATTTTGTCCCTTGTTGAATATTTCCAAACTTCTGCTGGTTTACATAGAGGTATGCTGCAAAGGAATGCAACAAACAGCTATTAGGAGTGGGTGGTCTATGAAATTCTGTATCTGTCCAGATTGTATCCCACCATCGCCCAATGTCTGCTGGATTTGGTTCCAGCTCTCCTGTGACCCTGGATGTACCAGAATAAGTGGTAGACAATGGATGAAGTTTTGATATATATCATGTTGTAATCAATTTTCCAGAGACTGACTACTGATGGCACAAATTCTGTAAATTCAGTATTGTCATACAGTGGTCCCACTCTTTGATTAGCATTTTCTGCAATGCCTTGCTGCAACCAGAGCAGGATAGTATAGTATAATTTCTGACAAATTTCTATTGACCATCCATGTTAATCTCTGAATAATTCTTAATATTTATAATATAGGCTTTGTTTTCCTAATTGTATGATCATATTCTGATTCTGTGTTCATGAGTTCATTTGGTTAGCCTGCAGGCAGTGCTGCTCTCCAGTACAGGCTAGAGGTGTTCACTGGAAACTCAGGTCACTTCAAATAAATGCCAAAACATACCCACATATTTCCACGCTTTATTTTACCAGAAGTTGGCAATACTTAGTGCACTAAATGTGAGCAGAAGATTTCACATGAAGATATGGTGTATTTTCAATTAGTAGAGTTTCTCACAGACAAGTTGGATGTAATTTTCTCTTGGCCGGAATGGAATAGCTGGGAAAGTAAATTGTAGTTTAAAAATTGACGTCAACATTCATTACAAACTTAAATGTGAAGACATCTTTCTGCTCTATTATTTTAGTCCATCCTTTTGCCATTGACTAGAAATCACAAGGAGAATATTTAGCAAAGTGTCATGTAAATTCAACCCTATGCACACTTGCACCCTTCTCTTCCCCTGAAATTCTGTCTGCCCATGGTGCCTTGAAATTGTTAGTTGGGTGACTATGGCTCAAGATTTATTTGACTTGACCTTTCAAATGCATTATACATGGTGTAGTTACAGATGAGGAGGATAAGGAGCTATATGGTTTTCCAAAATTTCCAGGAGATAATTGGAATATGACATGGATTAGCATTATTCTTACATTAGCTGTTTTTGTGATACCATCTATGCTGAGCGTACTTGTCTTTAATAGGAACTGAAGACTTTAACAAGTGCCATTCATGTTAAAGCAGCAGAGCCACAGATCAGTTTCATACTATTTAGGGTGCATTACAGGTTTGAAACATAAGTGTTGTAGATTCATTCAGGCCCCTATAATGTGTAATTATGTGATTATGCCACTAATCATAAGTGGAATGTGAAAAATACATTTAAAATTATCTTGACATTTGTCCATTGACTCACAGCATCGCATGGTTTTGAAACGAAATGTTGGAAGACTGCAGAATTTGAATGAATACTCAAGTCTGTTACGTGTTTAACTAAACTGGGACCCTGAATCCATTTCTTTTGAATTGTACTACCTCATGTTTCAGCAGATTTCGACCTTGTCTTCACTGAGCCGTTATGTTACTGACAAAGACATTCCTCAGTTAGACACAAAACCTGTCAGATTCCAAAGTAACAGCTTTTTGTATTGAATGTGATTATTGAATTTGAGTTTTTGCAGGTTTCCTGTTAGTGATAATGTGTTTATAAAGTATTGGATTGGCTTGAAATAAGCAGCACAGCTGTTGCCTTCTGCCAGTGGCTTGACTGTTTGTTTCTGTTCTATTGATGCATTGTGAGAAATAGTTTACACTGATAACAGATGTTTACACATCATTAGCTCACCATAAGCCATGATGTACTTTTGTTTATTGAACTTTTGTGAAAAACATACCTCTGTTTCTCTATTGTATGAATATTTGATTGTACTGGGAAGAAATTATATCTTGAACCGGAGATGAGCTAATGGTAGAGCCAAGCTGATCATTCAACAGATTTTTCTTTTTTTTTTTTATTTGTGATGAATTGTTTTTATTTTTACTTTAATTTAGAGAATTGTAATTAAATTATCACAATATTTAAGTAAAGCCTTAAAATATCCCCTTCCCCCTTTGTCCAAAAAGCTGCTTTGGGATGCTTTTCTTTTTGTGCTGGGGATAATGTACCTGTCAATGTGTGCAGGAACACCTTGTTTGACTAAACTCTAATGACTAATAGGTTACTTGTTACACATGCAACATTCTTCTATGCAACTTTGCCTCTGTGGAAAATTCTACAAGAGGTCAGATTTTTCTTTTTTTCCTTCTTTTTTTTTTTGTTGTTCTCTGCTCCTCATCCTGACAAGAACTGCACTAGACAGGTGGATGACTTGATCCTTTCATTTCTTGTTGATGTACATGTTAAGTAAAGCCATTGCTTCTTGAATGGAAAACTTTTTTTTTTTAAATTGCTAACTTTGTACATATCAGAGATCAGTGTCAATAAAGTCTGGAAATATGGCTAATATGTGTGACTTCGTCCAGAGGTTTGTAGAGGTGAATTGTACAAAGTGTCTAGATACTTAAGTAGTTTGGATACCTTTTTACGAAATGGTATCATTCTTACTGTGAGCAACTCTAATGAAAGTCTACAACCAGCCATTCTACACTCCATGGTGTGAAGATGGTAGTAGAATTATTGTAATTATTAGATTCCACAAACCGTCACTTCCTAGCCCATTGATTTCTCACTTTTTTTTTTTTTTTTTTAAGGCTCAGTAATTTCTAAAAATGTATGAAAGTGGCAGAAATAATCTTTTACAAAACATTTTAATTGTTTCTCCTGCAACTGTGGTAAACGTCCTGGCTCTTCTCCAAGTTCACGAAGTTAGGCCCCTCATTATTACCTATTGTTGCTATCTGATGAAGATCCATATCAATGAATATCCTAATTTCATTCATGGCAGTACAAACTAAGTCAATGGCTAGGGCAGCAGCAAAGTGGGCCACAGCTGAAACTAGACACAACTGCTGTTTATTCCTGTGTGACAAGAGGCAGAAATCAATGTAAAATGTTACATCCACAGAGACCACAGAAAGTATGTAACGATGCTCATGTTTCTCTGTTTAAAATCAACCATCTATTCATCATCACTACCTGCTTATTCCTATTTAAGGTCACAGGGATCTCCTGGAGCCTATCCCAGCTCTCTTCTGATGAAAGGCAGGGGTACACCCTGGACAAGTCACCAGTCACATCACAGGGCCATACATATAGGTAACCACACACTCACTCCTATGGGTAATTTAGAATCACCAATCAATGTATATGTTTTAGGACTGTGGGAAGAGCAAACCCTTACTGCACTCGCTTACATGTGGGGTCTGCAGTAACCATATGCCACAGACACAGAAAAGCTGCATAAATAAGCAATTTGTTTGTTTCGTTGTTTGTTCACATAGTTTGTTTCTTCTCCCCCTTCTCTTCCTTCGCGGAGTTGCAAAGTCCATCTCATTCAGTAAGGAAGTGAAGTGAAGCGACAGTACCTTAGTCAGATAAATCACTTTGCTCTGTGAGTAGCTCTTATAGAAGGTGAATCAAATCCATACTTCTTTTGGTTCCGGTGTCGAATTCAGCGGAGTTGTTTGGATGATCTGGATTCTGAATCTGCCATTTTTATCCGTTGAAGACCAGGCGGTGGTGACTGGGACTGAAGCATAGCTGGACAGCAAACCAGGAAATGGAATGGAAACCAAGCGAACCACAGAAAACACTGCCAGTCAGCTGACTAGGAGAACGAGTCACCCATGGCCAAGATTGGGCATTCTGAATAGTCAGAAGAGTTGGATCAAGATGCAAATTAGAATCTTAGCAAATACTTGCATTCGGCTGGTAGGTCTGCTACCACTGCTAATTGATGACGGACTGGTCTCAGGTCCGGTGCCGACTTGAATCACAGTCCTTTGTGCAGGTAGATTGAATAATTGAGTGCACGCCTATGGCAAGCCGTTTGAGCATAAATTAGATATCCTTTATCAGATGTTCATTTCACATACTAGTTCAGTCTTTGTCAGAACTAGTTTGACGTTTGATTGCACTAGTTGGACATGTGATTGCACTAGTTGAACAAGAACCCTTACTAGTCACGCTTTCTCAGCAACTAGTGGCATTTCTGTCCAGCTAGTTCCAAGAAAAGCCAGTCACTGCACTAGTAGGACCAAAGTCCCAACTAGTCAGCTTTTTGATGTACTAGTGGCCCTCTGGATGACACTAGTAAGGCTAAAAGTCCTACTAGTTAACTAGTGTGCTGAAAGAAATGTGACAAGTTTACTAGTCAAGCATGAGTTTGGCTCACTAGTGACCAGAATTTGTCTGCACTAGTTCACTAGTGAGAGCCTAAATCCTCACTAGTGAACTAGTGAGGGCCAGCATGCACACTAGTTAACTAGTTAAGACCTCTAGGCCTTACTAGTTAACTAGTGAGGCTAAATAATTCATACTAGTTAACTAGTGAGGTTAAAACCACACTAGTTGAACTAGTGAAAGCCCAAATGCTCACTAGTGAACTACTCAAAGTTTGCTTTACTTTACTAGTTAACTAGTGGGCTCGAAATCTTTAGTAGTTGACTAGTGAAAGCCAAGTCAATCACTAGTAAAGTAGTTACACTAAATGCTAATGAAGAGGCAAGGAAGTGACATAAACCTAACCTTCCTATTGGCTCTCCTGGAGTTCAATCAAACCAAAATTTAAATTAACTCTGTAAAGCCTGGCTTGCTCCTCTGCTTCGTTGAACATTTTTTAAAAGAAATACCAGGAGAGGAAATATCACTCTCCAATTTAAAGTAAAATGTGATGGAGGTGGCAAGAGTTAAAAATTAAGTTTGTTTACAAGGAACCATGTATAAAAATATACTATATTGTTGCTGATTAGTGGCAATAATCCATCTAAAATACTATGTAATAATGTTGAAAATTAAAAAAAATATATATAGCCGGGAGCGGCGATGAGCGGCCCTCAGCGAACCACCGGCGTGAGCGACCCCCGGCCGGCGAGAGGTCGAACCGCTCCTCCCGGGCGAAGCGGCTCACCGGGAGCCCTTCGGACGAGAGCGGGACTCAGAGCCGGAAACCCGAGGCAGGGGATTTTTTCCGGTCAACGTCTGTCTAACGGACAGACACCGAAACACTTTTCATCTCCACGGTAATCAAAGCAGCAGTTGTAAACACAGACACACATATCCAGATGTACCGAGACACAAAAACGGACAGACACTAGCCTATGGCAAATTAGATATCCTTGATCAAGGGCAAGGATATCTTCCTTGATATCAGATGTCAAGGATATCTGATATCAGATATCAAGGTCAAGGATATCTGACATCAGATATCAGTTTGCGCAAACTACTAGTTGTATGTGCCACTAGTAGCACTAGATATCCTGATATCAGATATCCTTGACCTAGGCAGATATCCTTAATATGTGATATCAATATCAAGGATATTGAACGTCTTTGGAGTGATGTTTTCCAGCAGGTTGTGCGCTACTTCTACATGCTTTTTTATTCATTTGAAGAAGAACAAATATTGAACCCTGATGATAACACTCAGATAGTTTACAAGCCAGAAGTCCAAAGGCAACTTGATTTCTTCAGACACGCTTGGAACAACCACAAAATCAGATCAGCTAACAACCATACACCAACACAAATTTGGATGGAGGGCATGCTAGTCACCACTGAGCAGGAGTCAACACCTCTCAACAATGTCTTTGGAGATGACCCTTACAGCCAAGAAAATCTAGAAGCTGGCTTGGCAAGACATGGCATACAGCTCACCCAAACAGTGAAGACCCTGAACAAGCAGTGACTCTGTCACAACCACTCAATGACCTGAACTCTGAACAACAGCAGGGGCTTCACAATGTAATTGATGGAATAACAGACTTAAAGGACAGGTATCTGGTGTGCACTAGAGAGCTGCAAAACATTCTTCAAAGAATATAAACTTTTTTCACAGCAGTCATTCTGACATGAAATGGCAGGTCACATTAAGTCAAGCTCTATGTAAACGAAATACTAAAATAATGTTATTAATAATGCTAATGTTTCCTTACTATTTCATGTCAAAATGGCTACTGTGGGAAAACCTCTATTTTGAATACTAGATGTGCAAAAAAAAAAAAAAATCCATATTGTAAATGTCATGTATTTGGATTAGATAGTACAAACGGAGTGAAAGTATACCCTAATGAGGTATCCTGTGTTGCTACTATAAACCTCCCAGAAATGGGCTACACCTTTCCAAATCCCACACACTCTCTTATGGTTTGGGAAAGCATCTGATGCAGTTCTTCCTCCTGTGTGACACCCCTTGGCAGGAACAAGCACATCATGCAGGCTGATGCATAGGGAAAACGATGCTGGCCATCCTCCTGTTCATAGAAGTCAATGCAGGGCTTCCTAAGAAAGCCCAGGGCAGGAACTTCATCTGCTCCAGTGGTGAAAATCAGTAGGTCTTCAAATCTCAGTTCAGTCACTTTGTCTGCCAGGAAAAAAGTAGGTCAATATTTGAATTAATTTCTAAAATCTAATGTCTAACTTTACAAGATGAAGACTGTATGTATTTTATGCCAGCCATCAAAACACAGCTGTCTTTAGAGTACACTTTTTGAAAAAGATTTTGATGATGGCAAAATCTGAGTGCACCAACTGTTTTAAAAGCTTTTCTTCGTTGGCATAAGGTAATTTAGCATTTACCTAAATTGGTAAACATCCCATAATGACATTTAGTATTGTTCCTTTAACAGTAGATTTTATGTGGACCTTTTTACTTGCGTAGTGCACAGTTGAATTAAGATTTCATAATTCAGTCCAAGGTTTTCTTGAAGAAATAAAATGTACCTTCAATCATGTTGAGAACCATGTAAAGTAGGCAGGGGGACACAGAGGTAAGTGAAGTCACACCGAGGTTTTATTAACACAGGAATACACAGACTGGAACAAACGAAAAACAAAGAAAACAGGACTTGGAGAAAAGAAACTTAGCTTTAGCTCGCGGGAGTACGGTCCATGTCGTGTTTACGAGATCGGACAATGCGGGGAATGAGGAGAGTGCTTATATGTGTGGCTGTGGTAATGAGGTGCAGGTGATCGCGGTGAGGACTCAGGTGAAAAGGATTGTCGTGATTGTCTGATGGGGGAGTCTGACCAAACCGTGACAGTACCCCCCTCTCCACGGCCCGCTCCTGAGGGCCGAACCCCCTCTCCATGGCCCCCTCCTGAGGGCTGATAGAGGCGTTGTGGCGGTCCAAGGTCCGGAACCATTCCTGTGGAGACTGTGGAGAGCGTGGGGACCATGGTAGCAGCTGTTGCTGCGGTGGCGGCGGCTCTGGGAACCGTGATAGCGGCTGCTGCTGCTGCGGCGTCGGTGGCTCTGGGGGACCGTAGTAGCCCGGAAGGCTGGGTCCGCTCGGGAAGCTCCAGCGGCGGCGTCTGCTGCTGCGGCTGCTGGGTCTGTTCGGGAAACTCGGGAAATGGAGGCGGCGACTCAGGGAACTCTGGCGGCGGCTGCTGTGGCGGTGACTCCGGAAACTGGCGGAGGCCGCTGTGGCTCAGGACACTCAGGTAGCAGCTGCGGCTGTGATCCGGATGACCCCGAAGACCCCAGCCCAGAGGACTCCGAAAGCAATGGCATCAGATGGCTGCGGCTCGTGAACCCGAACGAGAACCTCTGCGGGGACGTCTTCGTTGGCGCACCGAGGCTCGAGAACCTGGACGGGTACCTCAGTGGGGACACTGTCGTCGGTACACTGAGGGTCCAGGATGCTGGGGGAAACCTCAGCGGGAACGGCCACGTTGGCACACCGAGGCGCTTGGATCCTTGGCGAGGCCTCAGCCGGGATGCTGTCGTAGGTGTGCTGAGGATCGGAAGACTTGGACTCTGGAGACTTGGGCTCAGGAGACGCTGGGGAATCTGGAGACTTGGGCTCAGGAGATGCTGGGGACTCTGGAGACTTGGGCTCAGGAGACGCTGGGGAATCTGGAGACTTGGGCTCAGGAGATGCTGGGGACTCTGGAGACTTGGGCTCAGGAGACGCTGGGGACACTGGAGACGTGGGCGTTGGCGGCGAGGGAGACTGCAGTGGAGGCGAGGGAGACGGCGGTGGTAGTGGATTCCGTCGAGGCAACCCACCAGGCCGGACTCCTTAGTTTGTCTCCTCCGACAGCGGCGACTCTGTCGCGGTGGAGAAGATGGCTGTGGAGAAGAGGGCGGTGGAGAAGACGGCGGTGGAGAAGACGGCTGTGGCAGGAGGAACTGCGAGTCGGACCGGGAAGTAGATGGCTGGAAGGCCGGCCGCTGAAACAGGGAACAGGAGTCACATATTTCCCAGGCTTCGTGGATGGGAGTGAACAGATCCAGGCACTGCTCCAAGACCGACCGGACAGTGGCCAGGCGGGAGAGGATCTGGTCTGCCCCCTCCTTAATCACGTAGCTGGGCGGATCTGAGAAGATCAGGTTCGTCGCTGCACAGACTTCAAAGATGTCCCTGTAGCACAGGACGTTTTGAATGATGCGTGATAGGATCTGTAATGTCCGGGAAATCAGTCGTTCCTCCTCCGTGGTGTCCACCAACTCGGGAACGGGACCAGGAGTACACATCCTGTGATTCAGTAGTGGTCCGATCTTCTGTAACGTAGGCAGGCGGACACAGAGGTAAGTGAAGTCACACCGAGGTTTTATTAACACAGGAATACACAGACTGGAACAAACGGAAAACAAAGGAAACAGGACTTGGAAAAAAGAAACTTAGCTTTAGCTCGCGGGAGTACGGTCCACGTACTGTAAAAAATATTGTAAAAAATATATCAATTATTAAACATTCAATTTGATATATTCCCTATGTACATGGCAACCTACCTAATAAATTGACAATGAAACAATAAATAAATGTTTTTATGTTGAGTATTTTGTGGTACTTGCAACTGTAACTCATATTTAATTTGTGTATGTGTTCACCTGAGAAAGATGTAGTCCTTCACCACATATGCATAGATTTTTGGTATTTCATCAGCTGTGGCACTAAATATGCCCGGGGCACCACATTCAGCTATCCAATCCCCCAAGTCTTGCTGGAGTGCACTCACTTCCTCTGCAGTCTTGCACTGTTGAATCTTAGAGAGAAATATGAGTAAGAACAATATAGCTGGAGTCATGTAATGATGTAGAAATTATAAAGCCTATTTAATACTTCTGATAGCTTTGACAAGTAAAATGCTTTGTCTGTTTACAAGTCCAAAAAATATAGATATGACAATAATTAAGCACCCTTTTGACTTTGCTTTACACATCTGGGTCTGGTAGTACATGCCATTCAAACTGGTCCAGTGGAGGCTCCTGACCACACATCAGTTGGAAGAGGCTAGGATCCAGGGCTTTGATACCTGGACCTCCATGTGCAATTGAACAAGCAATGAGGTTTCCACCTTTGAAATATTTACGCTGATCTGGTGCTCCTTGGTCATAACTAAGAAAGACCTGGCCAGCCTTTCCCTCAAATATGCCAAAAGAGGTTTGCACCTCTATCATTAAGAGTCTCAAATAAATCAGAAAACAGAACATGAAACAGAAAAGAAACATGAAATAGAACAAACTATTTCATACTGTAGAGTTCACCTGGGGAAAAAATAATACACAAACTTGATTTAAGAACTGTAACAGGTTATTCAATGTATTCACACTTGAAAAACTCCCACTGTGGTCCCCCCATATCATCTGCATCTTCCCCTACAAACTCAACTTGTGAGTGTGTCCAACAGAAAGTGACTCTCGAGATTGCTTTTATGGCACTCTCCAGAAGCTTTCTCCTCCTGACACAAATGGTGGACACCAGGTCATCAGATAAATGATCCTGTTGGCCATCAAATTTAACTGAACTGCACCAATTCTGTCAAGAGGAGTGGTCAAAGAGTCAACCAGAAGCTTACCAGAAGCTTGTGGATGGCTACCAAAAGCGCCTAATTGAAGTGAAAATGGCTAAGGTACATGTAACCAAATATTAGCACTGCTGTATGTATATTTTTGTGATCACTTTTTTCTGTTAACCCATAATAAAGTCATAAAAGAACCAAACTTCATGAATGTTTTTTGTGACAAAGAAGTATCTGTTCCAATCACTCTATCAGAGAAAAATCAGAGTTGTAGAAATAACGGGAAACTCAAGAGAGCCATGATATTATGTTCTTTACAAGTGTTTGTAAACTTTTGACCACTACTGTATGTACAACAGAAATTACTGCAAGTCTAATGATCTTGGAAATTTCTTGAAAACATACAATATCTGTAGCTTTTCATTTTGAGTATGTTAAATGCATAATTAACAAATACTGAAAAACTAAAATTTCCAACTATTCTTTACTGAAACAAACCTACCGATGGAGGACCCTAATGTATATTCCACCATTGAATGTTACTAACCTTGTGCTCTCTCTCTCCCCTAGTTTGTGCTCTCTCCCTCTCTCTCTGTTCTCTCTGTACCTTCTGCAGGTGTCCCTGGTCCTGGAGCTGTATATTGCTGATGTGCAGTTACTGGTCCCACCAACCTGCAGTGTCTATTTGTTGTTTATTGTTGCTGTTCTTTTCTCTCTGCTCTATCCACTCACCCCAACTGGTCGAGGCAGATGGCCGCCCAAACTGAGCCCGGTTCTGCTGGAGGTTTTTTCTTCCGTTAAAGGGAGTTTTTCCTCTCCACTGTCGCCAAGTGCTTGCTCATAAGGGAATTGTTGGGTTTTTAGTTTTAGTTTTTGTAACATGCCTTGAGATGATTTGTATTGTGATTTGGCGCTATACAAATAAAATTGAATTGAATTGAATATACAAAATATATTATTTTAATGTTAAAAGGAGAAGACTTGGAACTTACAAGAGAATTACTGTTAGATGTAACCAATGGCATAGGAGCAGGGGATGTCACTTGATGGACAGAGGGTGAGGCGAAAAGGACTGAGAGCTGATGGTCCAGTGGATTGGGCTGGATCTACATAAATGCATGGGGGGGTAGTGGGTGAGGCTGCAGGTCTAATAGCTGTCGAAGCGCTGGGTGTGAACATCAGTGGTGAAGATGATGAAGAAGCAGACAGAGATTCTGAAACTGTCTCAGGCACCACTTGTGGAGGTGTTTCAGGTAGAGTTTGAGTTGTTTCGGGTTCTGAGATCTTGACAAAAATGAATTACCTGATTAATAACAATTGTCAGTATATTAATATTCAAGAGTTTGACCCAAAACAACAAAAACTCACCTCTAAAGGTAGTGTAATATTGCTGTGGGGAATAATATCAATGTATTTACCTGAATTGTTGTCAGAGCCCTGGACTTATCAGCTCTTGCAAGATGAAATCCAATTGCATTAAGGCTAACTGTGGGAAAGCTTCGGCAGATGTAATTATTAAACTCTGTTAGGGTCCAAGAAAGTTGTACTTAACTTCTATGTGAGTCTGCCCCTTCCAAATCATGACTTGGCATCCCTGAACAAAAGAAAAGAAAGAAATGCTGACAATATACTGACACATTTTTGGCTTACTAGTTTATTGTTTAGATTCATCCTTTTTGTCTTTATATGCTATGAAAAACATACACTGCTATAGGTATGTGCTGAGAAAATAATGTAAATATTCTACTTTACCTTATGATAAAATATTTTTTTAGGTTTTTCCTTTCCACTTTCCACATGTCCTGCTTACTATATGTATAGATGAGTGTGAGCAGAGTGAAACTGTGACTTTATAGTACTTTTAGTATTTAATGTATGTTGACTGATGTCAGATAAAGTCAAATTTATAATATGATATGCATTCTGATGTTCTTATCTTGCTGCAAAAAAGTGGAGCACAACAATTGTTTTGGGTTGTTTTCTATATTGCACATTGGCTATATAGCTATAAATGAACTTCATATCCTGGACTTGCAAATGAACTGTAATGTTGATGGGTATGCATTTTATGTGTAAATAAATGAACAAACCTCAAGTGCATTCACACATTCAAACCCAATACAGTGTGTACGTTACCTAAGCCCATTTTGGATAATTTACTACATTCTGCATGAGGTGGAAGGGCAGTCTGATCAGCATTTGGCCAAAGGAATAGCTTTGCTTTCCAAATTCCTGTTGTCATATTTGCAGATGTATGGGTATCTGTGAAAAAACAGAATGAACCTTCTGTACATTAATCCTCCACCTAAAATTATGAGAACACTTATGAGAACAATTAAAAATCACCACATGATTAAGGCTTTCTCATGTCTCCTCAGCCATAGACATAGATTAGTGCAATCAACTTATCATTTGACTTTTCATGATGGCGCTAGTGTCTCGTATTTAATAAATAATAAAATAAATATTCATGTTGTAATAAGTATATGACGAACTTCTCCAAAACGTAATTAAACACTACATTAATGGATACAAAGTGTGTATTAAAAAAACTTAAGCTATTAAGCTACCTTAATAAATATAATCATTCTACCACATTGAGTTTTCGTTTAATTTCTGTAGGCTAACGTTATATAGTGTCCAGGATCCAGCTATTGCTAACTAGCTAATAGTTCTGACTCCAACATGAAGTGAAAAGACTGTAGTTATGCACGTTTGCAGTGAAGGAAAAGATCATTTTGAAATGAACGCGGTTTATCTAGCTTTAGCTAAAACTTAATGCTAACGTTCATGAAGGCCAGTAACAGTTAGCTAGCTTTACCTGTCATCGGACCTGCTCTTCTTCACCCCCGAAATGTGTTTCTTGTTGCAGTCAACATGTTATCTACATTTATCTGTGCTGCCAATTACTGTCTTGCAACATCAAGTGCTTTCGAAACACGATTAATTACTTAATTAAAATTACTTTCTGTTGCAGCTTCGTTCCAGCTCATGGCACCACAAAGAGCAGTCACTGACAATACGTCCGGATGTTTGCTTCCACCTTGTGGTTATATTTGGTTGTGTAAAAAAAATTGAATTGAATCATCCTTTAGTGTAAAATTAAATTTGCAACATGTTGATTTTAAAGTGCCACTAGTAGCACTAGTGGCTGCATGTTTTACTTTACATGTTTACTAGCGAGGGCCAAATGTTCACTAGTTAGGGGCTTTTGACCTTACAAGTTAACTAGTGACATAGAGAGAGAGTCAATAGTTGACTAGTCAACATAAAATGCCAACTAGTCAACTAGTTAATGTTTATTGGTTCTTACTAGTTCACTAGTGAGATTCAAATATTTACAAGTTTACTAGTAAATACCAAAATGTCTACTAGTTCCACTAGTGGGGATTATTTTAGCCTTACTTGACCAACATGACCAAGACCAACATGTTAAACAAATATCTCACTAGTTGCACATAGTCGCTCACTAGTGCCAATAAATGCTAAACTAGCTAAACAAAAGGCACAACATGTAGGAAAAATGTGACACGTTCAGTCATAGTCTGAACATGTCTGATACAGACTTTCACTACTGAGACAAAATGTTTTCCACTACTTAACTAGTGAGGAGAACATCATTGTCACTAGTCAACTAGTTACTCCATTTGGACCTTACTAGCTCACAGATTGTGTGTTTAATTAGTTAACAAGTAAGGCCAAAATGATCCCCACCTGTGGAACTAGTGGACATTTTGTTATTAACTAGTAAACTAGTAAACATTTGAATCTCACTAGTTCACTAGTGAGCCAAACTCATGCTTGACGAGTAAACTTGTCACAGTTCTTTCAGCACACTAGTTAACTAGTAGGACTTTTAGCCTTACTAGTGAGGTCCAGAGGGCCACTAGTACATCAAAAAGCTGACTAGTTGGGACTTTGGCCCTACTAGTGCAGTGACTGGCATTGATAGTAAGGTTTTTCTTGGAACTAGCTGAACAGAAATGCCACTAGTTACTGAGAAACTAGTAAGGGTTCTTGTTCAACTAGTGCAATCACATGTCCAACTAGTGCAATCAAACGTCAAACTAGTTCTGACAAAGACTGAACTAGTATGTGAAATGAACATCTGATATCAAGGATATCTAATTTATGCTCAAATGGCTTGCCATACACGCCCACCTAATCTCTTTCCTTGCGTGGGGACACACACACAAGCAGAGTACACATACCCTGAATGAGGTTGAGGAAAAGAATGTAAATTCCATCAGTCTGAGAGGATTGTGACAATAGCCTGGCTGACATAGTGTACAGGAACATCTGTGCTGAGTATGATCTAGAGTATGATCTAGATGATCTAGAGAGCACCCCATCTTGACAGAAAAAAACAGAAATGTAGAAATTTTTGCAAATTTATTAAAAAAGAAAAACTGAAATATCACATGGTCATAAGTATTCAGACCCTTTGCAGTGACACTCATATTTAACTCACATGCTGTCCATTTCTTCTGATTCTCCTTGAGATGGTTCTGCTCCTTCATTGGAGTCCAGCTGTGTTTAATTAAACTGATTGGACTTGATTAGGAAAGGCACACACCTGTCTATATAAGACCTTACAGCTCACAGTGCATGTCAGAGCAAATGAGAATCATGAGGTCAAAGGAACTGCCCAAGGAGCTCAGAGACAGAATTGTGGCAAGGCACAGATCTGGCCAAGGTTACAAAAGAATTTCTGCAGCACTCAAGGTTCCTAAGAGCACAGTGGCCTCCATAATCCTCAAATGGAAAATGTTTGGGACGACCAGAACTCTTCCTAGACCTGGCCGTCCAGCCAAACTGAGCAATCGTGGGAGAAGAGCCTTGGTGAGAGAGGTAAAGAAGAACCCAAAGATCACTGTGGCTGAGCTCCAGAGATGCAATAGGGAGATGGGAGAAAGTTCCACAAAGTCAACTATCACTGCAGCCCTCCTCCAGTTGGGGCTTTATGGCAGAATGGCCCGACGGAAGCCTCTCCTCAATGCAAGACACATGAAAGCCCGCATAGAGTTAGCCAAAAAAAACATGAAGGACTCCCAGACTATGAGAAATAAGATTCTCTGGTCTGATGAGACCAAGATTGAACTTTTTGGCGTTAATTCTAAGCGGTATGTGTGTGGAGAAAACCAGGCACTGCTCATCACCTGCCCAATACAATCCCTACAGTGAAACATGGTGGTGGGAGCATCATGTTGTGGGGGTGTTTTTCAGCTGCAGGGACAGGACGACTGGTTGCAATTGAAGGAAAGATGAATGCGGCCAAGTACGGAGATATCCTGGAAGAAAGCCTCTTCCAGAGTGCTCAGGACCTCAGACTGGGCCGAAGGTTCACCTTTCAACAGGACAATGACCCTAAGCACACAGCTAAAATAACAAAGGAGTGGCTTTGTGACCGTTCTTGACTGGCCCAGCCAGAGCCCTGACCTAAACCCAATTGAGCATCTCTGGAGAGACCTGAAAATGGCTGTCTACCAACGTTCACCATCCAACCTGACAGAACTGGAGAGGATCTGCAAGGAAGAATGGCAGAGGATCATCAAATCCAGGTGTGAAAAACTTGTTGCATCATTCCCAAGAAGACTCATGGCTGTACTAGCTCAAAAGGGTGTTTCTACTCAATACTGAGCACAGGGTCTGAATACTTATGACCATGTGATATTTCAGTTTTTCTTTTTTAATAAATTTGCAAAAATTTCTACATTTCTGGTTTTTTTTGTCAAGATGGGGTGCTGAGTGTACATTAATGAGAAATAAAATGAACTTTTTTGATTTTGGCAAATGGCTGCAATAACACAAAGAGTGAAAAATTTAAAGGGGTCTGAATACTTTCCGTACCCACTGTACATAGACTATCACAGACTGAAATGTTGAAAGGAGAAGCAACAGCAGCAGTGATAACACAGTGAATCTGTTTATATGAAACTACAGGTGCAGACACCACATGAAGCAGGTAATGTTGGTAGTCAGATTTCGTTTAACTTCAAAAGAGAAAACATTAAAATCACCACACAACCGGGGTGAAGAAAAAGTTAAAAAAAGCAGAATATCTTTTAGGAAATCTACATTCTCCATTAAATATAGATACTGATACTCTGATCATCTGGTCAGAGTATATCAATTATTTAGTGTAGGTGAAATATTATGCAGTCTTTTAAATACCAAGCAAGCATCATTGGTTCTCAGGTTCCCTTGACTCCACTGATATAATCCAAACTTGGTCCAAATACTGGTTGGAACTCTGATTGTTTGGCATTCAACACTGTTTGACAGAGGTAGTTGCCAACAAGAGTCCAGGAGAAGGGTTAGCAAAATAATAATGTCAATCTTTCCCAAATCCCTATAGACTATCATGATTTAAATGGGACATAAGGTGCAAATACAACTGTAATGCGTTTTTCCCATATATTTGGGTGTTTCCTGTGCCTAGTGATCCACAGTGTGTCAGCTGACCACCCAGTATTGTTCTTGTAGGCTGGCTTAGTCAGACACCAGTGGTCAGAATGCCTCATTTTTGATTTAGCCTCCGTTCTATGTCACAGATGGGCTTGTGACCATAGTCAGGCCCTGTATCTCTCATATGGCCCTGCCCATAATGAAGCAGCGAAAGCTAGATGAATTCACTTCCTAAGGTGTTCTTTTGCTACACATTGTTGGAGTCATTAGCAGAACAGGTACCAAACTAAAGCCAATGCCATTGGCTGTTTAACACAAGTCAGTGTAACTCACTACATCAACCCTTAGACTCCAAAGAACCAAAGGCTTCATGGCTTTATGTTGTTTTTCTTAAATATTTTTATTGGCTTTTGTTTGTTTTTACATTACAAAACAAATAATGAACAGTTAGACCTCAGTAACATAGGTCATAAATTGGTTGATTTATGATTTGGAAGCGCGGCTCTGCACCTTTGAACAAAAGCTAGCTAGTCTAGCCCCGTTAGCAGGTGTGGAGCCACCAAGCTCAGGGTCAGGACCTGTTAGCTGTCTAAGGGCAGCTCTGGAGCAGACCGGAGAATTAGCCTGGGTGACTGTCCGACGGAAGCATACTCCTAAGCAGAAGCTCACGGCTCATCACTTGCCTGTTCACATTTCTAACAGATTTTCCCTGCTCAGAGACACACCCGCTGAGAAACCGACTCTGATAATTGGCGATTCCATAGTCAGAAACACGAAGCTAGAGACACCAGTGACCATAGTCAAATGTATTCTTGGTGCCAGAGCGGGCGACATTGAGTCAAACTTGAAGCTGCTGGCTAAGGCTCATCGTGAATATTGTAAGATTGTTATTCACGTCAGCAGCAATGACTAGGGCTCATCATCATACTGAGCCACAAGGTCAGTTTGTCTAAACTTCAGTTTGTACAGCGTGAAGTGATTTTCCTTGGTCATGTGATTACTGCACCTTCCTAAACCTCAAACAAGGAAGCAGATGATGTCATTTTGGGAATGTGCTCCTACTGCAGGAATTTCATTCCTAATTATGCTGTTCTGGAAGCTCCATTGAGCTCACTAATCCATCCATCACTTCAGCCACATGACACTGTTACCTGGACACCTGATGCAGAAAAGGCGTTTGTAGACATGAAACTGGCTTTACAAACTGCTCCAACACTTGGACTTCCTGATCCCATTCAGGATCAGGACTGTGCAGACTGTTGACGAGAAAAACTGTTGTATGACATCCGTGCTTTTACAGCAGCAGGGTGAAAAACTTAGGCCTGTTGCTTACTTCTCATCTAAACTGGATCCTGTTGCTGCTGGTCTCCCTTGCTGTCTTCGTGTGTAGCAGCAGCAGAAAAGGCAGTTGTAACATCACATGACATTCTGATCTCACTCTGTTGGTTCCACATGCCGTTTCACTGATCCTGTTAGAACAGAAAACCTCTCACCTGTCCACTGCCAGGTGGCTAAGACACAACACTGTTCTTCTTCATCATCACAGTGAAACATTGTACTGTTTTGAATCCTGAAACTCTCCTTCAGACTTCTGATGATGGAGAGCCTCATAACTGTGTTGCTATCCTCCAACAGGTCTGCTCACCATGACCAGACCTCAAAGAGACCCCACTAACCAATCCTGACCTCATTCTGTTTACAGGATGGTTCAGCTTTCAGAGATTCTGACACTGGTACTGGTCATGTTGGTTATGCTGCCTGCTCTGAACATGCTGTTTTGACGTCTGGTCCATTACCACCACACTCAGGCGGCTGAGTTAGTGGCTCTCACAGAAGCATGTGAATTGGCAGAGGACAAATCTGTGACGATTTGGGTAGATTCTAGATATGTGTTTGGCATAACACATGACTATGCCCTTTGGCATCACAGGAACCTTTTAAAATCTGATGGAAAACCTATTTTTCATCATGATAAAGTTGCTGATCTTCTTGATGCGTTGCTGTTGCCTAAACAAATAGCTGTCTGCAAAGGTGCAGCTCACACTAGGAGTCATGACTCTGTTTCCAGAGGCAACCGCAAAGCTGATGCAGCTGCAACGGCCACAGCTTTGAGACCACTCCCACTTGACACTATCAGTTTGTCTGCTGACTCTTCACTTCTCTCCCTCTCAGCTCTGCAAAGTTTCTCTTCACCACAGGAGAGAAAAGCCTGGAAAGCAGCTTATGCTGAGTCCAGGGATCAAGTTTGGTGGGGACCTAATGGGAAACCTTGTCTTCCAAAAGCCCTACCATTGGTGGTCATTGAACTAACTTTTGTTCGTGTGGAAGGTTCATCAACCTTCCACACGAACAAAAGTCTGTCCGATAAATAGGATTGGAACCATTTTAATGCTGTTCCTCTGATACCAGTCACATGCTCCAGTCTCTGTAATAAGATGTTGTGGTCAATAGTGTCGAATGCAGCACTAAGGACAAGTATAGAAACAAGTCCATTATCTGAGGCTAAGAGAAGGTTGTTGGTGACTTTTAACAGTGCTGTTTCTGTACTATGATGTGCTCTAAATCCTGATTGAAAATTTTCAAATAGTTCACTTCTGTGTAAGTGGTCAGATAGCTGCTTAGCAACAGCTTTTTCAAGGATTTTAGAAATAAATGGTAGGTTGGATATTGGTCTATAATTATCCAAGACTCCTGGATCAAGACTGAGCTTTTTGAGTAAGGGTTTGATTACTGCAGTCTTAAAGGCCTGTGGTACGTAGCCTGATACTAGAGATAAATTTACTAAGTCTAATAAAGATGAGTTAATTAATGGCAGGGTGTCTTTAAGCAGTCTAGTCGGGATGGGGTCTAAGAAACACGTTGAGATGAAGCAACTACTGATGTAAATTCAGAGAGATCTATGGGAGAGAAGCAGTCTAGACATAACTGAGGTCTTACAGATGATTTAAGAGCTACTGTAGTAGAAGATTCATTTATTGCAGGTAAAGGAAGTATCTGATGAATTTTATTTCTAATAGTTGTGATTTTATTTGTAAAGAAACTCATAAATTCATCACTGTTGAGAGCTAAGGGAACACTGGGCTCAGCAGAGCTGTGACTTTTTGTCAGCCTGGCTACAGAGCTGAAAAGAGAACTGGGATTGTTCTTATTTTCCTCTATTAGTGATGAATATTATGCAGTTCTGGCTTTACAGAGAGCTTTTTAATATGTTAATAGGCTAGAAAAATTTCCTCTAAATTTGTGGAACACCACTTCCTTTCCAGCCTTCATGATGCCTGCTTTAAAGTACGAATATGTAAATTATACCACGGGGCAAACTTCTTTTTCAGAGGGGCCACAGTATCAAGCGTTTTATGCAGTAAGGCTACAGCACAACAATATGATCAATTTGGTAGGGAGTGGGATTGAGGCAGCTGCCCTCCACTGTGTTCGTACTTGGCATAAATGTAAATAAAGATGGAATCATTTTCTTAAATTTATTAACAGCGTAGTCAGATTAACATCTGCTGTGGTGGAATTTTCTTCCAAACGCTGCATGATCCATCATCTTAAATTCAAAAGTTATTAAAGAATGATCTGACAAAACAGAATTTTGGGGAAAAACTATTAAATGTTCAATTTCGATGCCATAGGTCAGAACAAGATCAAGGGTCTGATTGAAAAAGTGGCTGGGTTTGTTAACATTTTGAGTGAAACTAATTGAATCTAATACTGAATGCAGTGCTGAGACTGTGTACATGAATGTTAAAATCTCCCACTATAATGACTTTATCTGAACTAAGCACTAAATCAGACAGGTCTGGAAATTCAGTTAAAAACTGAAGGGGCAGGTGGACGGTACACAATGACAATTGTGGTAGAAATTTCTTTAAGTTTGAGAGTTGCTAATTCTCAGAATTCAACCACAAGTGTGATGAATCATCTCAAGTTTAATCACGGGCCCGGAGAGGACGTCCTTGTAGAAGTCCTCTGCAGTCTGTGTTACAAGAGCAGTTTATATACCGTACTTTGGACTAATCCTGAACAGACCCCCACATTGTTTGTTCAGGTACTATCTTCAGTCTTCTTACCATCAAAGAAACAAATTGTTGGCAGTCATTTACAACCTTCCTACCCTAAAACACTAAACCAATAAAACAGACAGAACCACATACCATGAAAGGGTCAAGCAAACATTCAACCCCCACATTGGTTTAAGTTAGTGACCATTTGCTCTGTTGTAAAATCCTCACACAAGTAGAACTGGTCTTTGTGTTTTCCAGTTTGGATGTGAGAGACTAAGAGTGAGGCTCTCAAATGAGTGTTCTGAGAATGAAAGTTTAATATGTTTGAGTGGAAGATTGCAGCTACTCCTCCACCTCGACCTGTGCTTCGAGGAACATGATAATTTTTATGACTGAGGGGGGTTGATTCATTCAGACTGACATATTCATCCTGCTGTAGCCAGGTTTCAATGAGACAGAGTAAGCAATTTAGTGATCAGTTATCAAATCATTTACAAACAGAGATTTAGACGAAAGAGACCTAATATTTAATAATCCACATCTGACTGTTCTGTTTTTCTGTTCAATAAGAGGAGTGGTCTTAATTTTTATTAGGTTTTTATAACTTGTTAAATTCTGATTTATTTGATTTATATGTTCGAGGGGCAGACACAATCTCTATGTGGTATGAGGGGCTCTAAGGAAACTGTGGAGAGGCGTTTTAGACTAAGTCTCTGCATCCCGGTCCCCACTCTGGATTGTCAGACTTTGGGTTGGCTAATAAACTCGGCCAAATTTCTAGAGATGAGAGCTGCACCATTCAAAGTGGGATGGATGCCGTCTCTCGCTACCAGACCAGGTTTTCCCCAGAAAGTGGCCCAATTGTCTATGAAGCCCACATCGTTTGCTGGACACCACCTAGACAGCCAGGAACGGAACGATGACATGTGACTAAACATGTCATCGCTGGTCAGATTGGGGAGGGGTCCAGAGAAAACTATGGAGTCCGACATTAATTTAGCAAAGTTACACACCGACTCAACATTAAATTTAGTGACCTCCGATTGGCGTAATCGGGTGTCATTGCTACCGACGTGAATAACAATTTTTCCATATTTACTTAGCCAGGAGCTTCAAATTTGACTCAATGTCGCCCGCTCTGGCCTCAGGATTACATTTGACTATCGTTGCTGGTGTTTCTAGCTTCATGTTTCTGACTATGGAATCGCCAATTATCAGAGTCGGTTTCTCAGCAGATGTGTTGCTGAGCAGGGAAAATCTATTTGAAACGTGAACAGGCAGGTGATGAGCCGTGGGCTTCTGCTTAAGAGTATGTCTCTGTTGGACTGTCACCCAGGCTAATTCTCCGGGCTGCTCCGGAGCTGCCCTTGGACCGCTAACAGACCCTGAGCTTGGTGGCTCCACACCAGCTAACGGGGCTAGACTAGCTGGCTTTTGTTCAAAGGTGCGGATCCACGCTTCCAAATCAGTGATCCTCGCCTTCAAAGCTGGCAGAACCTTACACTTATTACAGGTATCATTATCGCTAAAGGAGGCAGAGGAATAACTAAACATGTGGCACACCGAGCAGGAAAGAGAGAGCGAGGGAGAAGCCATGTTACTAGTGTGGGAACTTTTATTACATTACAGCTTAAGGTATAAGGTAGTATTAGATTACTTTTATCATATTATAGATTAAACTTTAATGCATTATTACAGTATACTCATGAAGCATTTTGGTATGTGTGAAACAGTAGCAGTTTAGACATGAACTTGTTTTTCAGTAATTGCAAGGTTTCTTACAGGGCAAGAAGTGAACTAGACATAACATCAGATAGGATGTGCCTGTTGCTTTTGTTGTTGTACTCTGTCTTATAGGGCAGGTTGACCTCTGCCAGGAGGCATAGTAACAGTGATATCTCAGGACATCCCATCGTTCTCAACCTATGGGAGAAGAACACGCCAGCTTCCTGAAGATTGCACATTTCATTCTGTAATATTATCACTGGGTCGAGGGAAGAATAGTCAGTCAGACTTCGTGCCCTGACAAAGACTGTTATTGGCTAGGGAAAGTTTGACCCAGAGCTCTGTAACTGCTTTATTCAGTGTGTTTTAATAAACGGCTAATTTGAGACCACATTTATCTCCTCCGTTTTATCAATCAAACGAACACGCGGAACTGAGGGAGGACATTCCAGTTCCAACAATTTGGTGATCCCGACATGATTGATGACGGAGGACTGGTCGGTAAAACAGACGGACGACTGCTTTTGACACCGGACCCGGGTCGTTCTTAAAGGTAAGCAGACGCCTGTTTTCTTTCAAAAGTCTGCTGTTGAACAATCTAAATTGAATGGTGTCGAAGACAAATCACACATCTAAATTTTAAAACACTGAATAAATTAGTAAAAACCTGCGTGAATAAGTAAGTAAAGAGATAAAAAGAATAAAAGTAAAAGTATACAAAAGTAAAAGTGAAATATAAGAAAAAAAGTGATGTGAATTTAAAAAAAAAAGGGAGACTAAATTACAGAGATAAGACAATTTGGTTGAATTAATAATTCGAGTATAGTGTAGTATCCTCAGCGTGGTTGCTGCCTAATTTGACGGGAGAAGGAAACCACTGGGTTAAAATCCCCGACGGGGATGGGATCTGCCTAAAATTCAGTTACAGGACTGTAAGGGTGGAGTCCATTCCTGTAGACGTACAGGATAAAGTCTTGAGGAAGGGTGCCTCTGGGGAATATTGGTTCGCCCCCTAAAGACCCTCATTGAACACGTTAAAAGCATAGTATCTACGGCTCCATAAGAGCCGGTAAGTGGTGAGGTAAGGTAAAGGTATAAGAGAATATAAAGACAAAAAGCAGGTTTACTTTTACTTTTTGGTAAGTATAAATAAGTTGTTGTTGTTTTGTTTTCTGGTGTATATGTATATGTACAGTTTGTGTTGTGTAAAGTGCCAGTGTCCTGAGTACGAAAAGCCACCTGAGATCATTTGTGGAAACCTAACGGTGCTAACAAAGCAGTGGTCTCGTGGTCGAGAGAAGTAGTACTCAGTTGGACCGGTTGCTCGGGTGTACTCCATACAAACCGGTTGGCTGTCACTGCTGTATATAATGGATGATGAAAGGATTAGAGAATGTGGAGGAGAAGGAGGCTGGTATGTCACTCTTAGGTGGCAATGGGTAAAGGCACGTAATCAGTTAATGAGTGGTATTCCTGAACAGGAACGGAAAAAGCAGAAAGGTAAGTATCAGCAGAAATACGAGGAAGTGATTAGTAAGTATGGATTGCATGACGAGGATATGGAGGATTTGGCTGCTCTCCTGATGCAGGAGGATCAGAAAGCATTGAGGAAAGTGGTGTAACTGAAGAAGAAACCCGTAAGTGGAATGATGGCGAAGAGGAAGTGGAAGAAGGAAGTGGAGGGAAAAGAAGTTCACAGACTGATGGTGCATAACATAGCACTTGCTGTGAGAGCGATGCAGGCTCGGACAGCACTATATGATAAGAAGGATGCAGATAAGTGTGAGAAGGACAAAGAGAAAATGGAGGCTCGCCTATATCCACCCCTGCCTAACGCACCCCCTCCACCGCCTCATGTGCAGGCCCCAGTGTGGCGGATAAAGGGAGGAGAGTTAGATGTGGAGGAAGAAAAGGAAGACACGGGGGACCTATTGAGAGACTTATTGCAGTGGAAGGTAGATGCAGGGAAGCAGACATCCACACTGCTAGGGGCAGAAGGGTGACGAAGAGGGAGTGAGAGTAAGTTTAGTTTAAGGGACGAGGAAAAAGTAAGTCAGAAGAATTTGGAGCCATTTCAGGTGAGACAGGACAGGGAACGTAAGGAGAGACGGGACCAATGGGATAAAGAGGGAGAAACGTTGATTGACCTAGGGATAGATCAGGAAGAGGTAGTGGAGAGTGAGAATGAGAAAGGTGGTCTGGGGGTCACACTGACAGGTCAACTGCAGGTGCACGAGCCACAGCAAGATTCCAGATATCTGTTGAGAAGCCATGCCCCATCCCCAGCCATACAAGCGCCCCTCTTGGTGAAAGGGGGCAGACACCAGTACAAACCATGGTCATTTGTGGACATGAATGGAATAGTGGAAAAACTCCCACACCCTGCAGAGGGAGGAGGTAAGTGGTTGAATAAGTTTGAGCAGCTCACACAGGAACAAAAGGTGGCCTTAGGTGACTGGAGAGCTCTAATGGGACAGGTACTCTCAGTTTGGGACGTCAATCAAATTGAAGAAAGTGCCAGATGCACACAACTACCAGACCACACCCCATTCATTGTTTTTGCCACTCCAATTGGGAAAGCAATGCGTGCAAAGTTCCCGGCCCCGACGGGGGCTATGCACGCCCCTAAGGCAGGCGAGAAGCCAGCCACATATCTCAATCGGTGTAAGGAGGAATGGGTTAACTCCGTTGGACTGCATCCACATTCAGACAAAATCCAGGAGGAACTTTTCCGGAAGGCTGTGATGGGAGGAACCCCCAAGTCCGTGAGAGACAGCATGGCAGATAACCCTGATATACCTGGGAGTAACTCAGCTGTATGGGAGAGGCATTTCCTCCATCACCTGCAGAGGGCGCAGGATAAGGAGGATCAAGAGAATTTGGAGGTCGAGGACCTGAAAAAGCAATTGTTAAAGCTACAGCTGGGAAAAGCCAGGCAGGAGGTTAATCAGGAGAAACAGAAAGACAAAAAGGCCAAGCAGTTAGTGCAACAACCTACTCCAGTGGCCAGCGACACTCCTGACCTCTTCCCAGTCCCTCCTTGGGTTCCCTCACCACACCACCACCCTCCACCAGTGAATTATCCAGTGAATTATGGGTACGCACCACGTGGGAGATGCGGGGGAGGATATGGGGGCGCACGAAGAGGATGGTTCATGGGCGGAACAGGACGAGGCAGTGGGCTGGTCTGCTACGGCTGTGGCCAACCAGGACACATGATTAGAGAGTGTCCTATGTATTACCAACGTCCTCCAGGTGCCCCTCAGAGAGGAAACAGGGGTCGTGGGCGTGGAGGCCCACCCAGAGGTCCACATCAGGCTCCTAACCCGACTATGGCACCACCTAGTCCAGCAGGACAATATCCCTTCTTCCAAGAGGAGGGGAACCTGTATTGACGAGGCCCACAGAGAAGACCTGACATTGGGAGGGCAGACCCAATGATCACAATCCAGGTCGAGGACAAACAGCTGCCCTTTTTGGTGGACACAGGGGCCACATACTCCACCTTAACCACCAAGGTGGAGGTTACGGATATGTCATCACAAGCTGTTGAGCTAGTAGGTTTCTCTGGGGTAACGACAAAACTGCCACTCACCGTTCCACTTCGTGTCTCAGTGGCAACACAGACTCACACACATCAGTTCGTCTGTTCTGAACACTCCCCCACTAACCTGCTGGGAAGAGACTTACTTATTAAGATGGGAGCATCAGTTCTGTGCTCCCCGGAGGGAGTGGTCATGACTTTTCCCAATGGTGATTCGCATAACTGCTCTGTGAACGGACTGATGAGTAGTGGACAGTGGCTATTAGCAGAAGACAGGGCCACACGGGCACCCCACCCTGGGGCGGATATATATTGGGGTTTACTACGACCTGAAACCCCCAAAGGGGGTGGACTATTCTCCCTGTTCTCGTCCTGGAAGCCCTGGATCTCTCTAATCGCGCCCTACGCTCCTCCAACGGATCCCCTGCATGTCACTCTTTTCTATGATCGAAATCAGACGGATTGGTATCAGTCCATTTTTGACTCCAAGTTGGAGGGTAAAATTTGGGATATTAAAACCACCTCAATTTTGGTGGGAACAGAGGGTGTGGTTGGAGTGGTGGAGCTCACTGAGGACCAAAAGGTATGGTATGAAATGGGACGTGAAGCCTGCCCACATGTGTCTCTCTTGCTGCATCCCGAACATCAGGCTAAAGATTTGGGCCCAATGACTAAAACCCTGCTGTCGGCCATGGTCTGGACTCCCACTCAGTTGCCTGACGTGTTGTTCTCTCTATCCCACAACACTTACAAATTTAATCGTGAAGCCAGAGATCAGGTCTTATTGGAACATCAAACAATCACTCGACATCATGGCAGAGAAAAATCTGACCATGAGGCCGCCCCTCATATGTTACAGGGACTGCCCATCTCATTGTGGTCAACTGGTCCCACAGACGTGGGTTTCTGCCATGAGTTGGAGCCTATCTCCTTCTTGGTTAAAGACACATTTCCCATCTGGCAACCTCAGTATCCGCATAAACCTGTTGCTGAGGAAGGCATAGCTGAAACGATTGACGGTTTAAAGCGTGCTGGAGTATTGGAGCCTTCCACTGAGGCCTGGAACACCCCAATACTCCTGGTAGAAAAACAGGGGACAGGTAAGTTTCGGATGGCACATGATTTGCGGAGAATTTATGCGATAGTGACGACACCAACTGTCCCCGTTCCAAATCCTTATACTGCATTGGCATCACTCTCCCCCGAGTATCAGTGGTTCTCTTGTATTGACTTGGCAAATGCCTTCTTCTGTTTGCCACTGGCAGAAGAATGCCGTGACATCTTCTCATTTGCGTTCCACAGCGAATGGCTGCGATACACCCGAGTCCCACAGGGTTTTCTCTTGTCACCTGGCCTTTTCAACCATGCATTGCGTCAGCTCATGGAAGATCTGCAGCTTCCGCCTAATGTTGTTTTAGTTCAATATGTAGATGACTTGCTTTTGGCCGCTGCCACTCCTGAGGACTGCCTTGAAGGCACACGTCGCGTGCTGCTTAAGCTCCATGACGTTGGCTTTAAACTCAGTAAATCTAAGTTGCAGCTGTCCCGCCAACAGGTTTCTTTTCTGGGCCGCCTGATATCTGCGGCTGGCTCGGGGTTGTCGCCCCAGCATCGGGCTTCCATTCTTCATCATCCTAAGCCCACTACAGTTAAACAAATGTTATCTTTTCTGGGCCTCACTGGGTTCAGCCGTCATTTTTTCCCGGCGTAAAGTGAACGCACGGCTCCATTGCGTGCCCTGGTCCAACAAGTGGGACCTAAAATCTTAGCAGCAGCCCTCGATTGGGATGAATCTGCCAAACGCTCCTTCATTGACCTCAAAGGAGCTTTGTCACGTGCTGCTGATTTGGCTATTCCAGACTACTCTCAGCCGTTTTTTCTTGACGTTTCAGAAGCTGAACACACGGTAAACGGTGTTCTGTTTCAGAAACAGAGTGGGAGTAGAAAAGTACTTATGTACATCAGTATTCTGCTTGACAATATGGAAAAACGACATCCACCATGCACAAGGCATGCAGCAGGAGTGGCAAAGGTCATCCAAAAAACTGCACACATCGTAATGGGACATGCGCTTACCGTTTTAACGACGCACAGTGTGGTCTCATTCGTTAATTCGGCCGCCTTCACCATGACATCTTTGAGACAGAGTAGGATAGCGAACATTTTAGTCAGTCCACACATCACATACACACATGAGGGCATCAACATGTCAGAACAGATGATGGAGGGTGAGCCTCACCAGTGTGAAGAAAGAACAATCGTGGATACCAAGATCAGGCCAGATCTTAGCAGTATAGAGTTAGAAGGAGAAGCAGAGACAGTTTTCACAGATGGATGCTGTTACAGGCATCCCACCGAGGGACTGAAGGCAGGATATGCAGTCATCAGAGAGACAGAAGAGGGATTTGAGGTGCTTAAGGCAGAAAGGCTTAGGGACAAACCATCGGCTCAGTTAGCTGAGCTGCAAGCAGTGATAGAAGCACTCAAATGGGGAAAAGAGAAAAGGATTAACATCTACACATACTCAGCCTATGTGGTAGGAGCAGCTCAGACAGAACTTAGGCAGTGGGTCAGAGCAGGATTTCAGACAGCCTACCAAACAGCCTATCAAACATGAGGAAGAAATGAGAGAATTGGCGGAAGTACTGATGGGACCACAAGTGGTGGCCATCATCAAATGTAAGGGACATGACAGGACTGAAACTAGAGTGGCTCTGGGGAATCAAAGAGCAGATGACGAGGCTAAGAGAGTGGCAGGTTATCAGGTACACATGATGGTTCTCACTTCAGGGATGGGGGTAATGGACATTTTGCCCCCACTTACAAGCGCCTTGATTGAAAAAGCACAACAGGAAGCCTCCCCATTAGAAAAATTGGTGTGGAAACAAAGGGGAGCAACAGAAAATGGAGGACTATGGAGCGCACCGGATGGGAGACTGGTTTCCCACCAAAACAAAAAGACAGCGTCTTGGCTGAGGCACACGGATTGACGCACCTGGGACACAAGCAAATGGATCGATATCTTTCACACTGGTGGCATCTGTTTCTTCCAGACATGACTCAGCAGTACGTCCAGGCTTGTGACGTCTGCTGAGGCCATAATGTAAAGCCTACAGTAAAACCGCAGGAAGGCACTTTTCCCATTAATACAGGACCAGGAGACGAGGTAATTATTGATTTCACAGATATGGGAGAACGAGGGGAAGGTAAGAGATATTTGTTGGTCCTGGTGGATGCATAACAGGTTGGCCAGAGGCATGGCCAGCAAAGATTGAAGACAGCAAAACTGTTATCAAATGTCTGACTAACCATTACATTCCACAGCATGGGTTTCCTAGCAAGGTCAGGTCTGACAATGGAACTCACTTTAAAAATGAGGACCTGAGAAGGGTAGAAGCGATGCTAGGTTTATGATCAACTAAAGGCTCTTGTCTCCGCTTTCTCCACACAGATCACAGAAGCAGCAAAAGGACCAGGATGATGTCATTTAGCGACTTCTAGTGACTTTTAGGACAGCCAATAGCTACTTTCCTTACTGACGAGTTGGCAACACTGAATGAAAAGACAGTACAAAGAAAAAGAAAGAGAGCGATACATGTAGAAAACAAAGGGAGAGAAACTGTAAAGGGAGACGGAGAAAGAGAGAGAACTTAGTTAATGAGAGAACATTATACATATCTACAGCCATACATATATGTTCAGTTGTATGTTACATGACAATAAATATTGTCAGAAAGTTTTTGAATTGTACTGAATTCATTTGATTTGACAGTCAGGTATTGATTACATGCAGATGTTGATAAAACTACTAGGCTACTTAAATATATATCACACCAACTAGTTAGACATTATGATCTTCCGGACCTTTGCTTCAAGAAATTTTCTCTAACTGGACCTCTTTAAATTTTAGTTGAATACCCCTGGTTTAGGGGTTCCAGTAGCACTGATTGGACATGCTAATAATGCTTCTATGTTTCCCCTAGGTCTCACTCAGTCAATTCCAGCAAAACTCACCCAGAGACGACGACGCTACGTCTTCCTCTCTGGGGGACGTATGCCTAACTTTGACCTCACACAGGGCAGCCCCACATACATTGATGCAATTGGGGTTCCAAGAGGGGTACCTGATGAATTCAAATTGGCAGACCAGGTGGCAACAGGGTTTGAAAATTTACCTATAATCTCAGCATTTTTTCCAGTCACCCCCAATAAAAATGTAGACCGCATCAATTACGTACATTACAACCTGCTAAGATTGACTAACATTACTAGAGATGCTATTGAGGGCCTCTCAGAGCAATTGGGTCCCACTTCCCTAATGACATTACAGAACAGAATGGCGTTGGACATGTTATTAGCTGAAAAAGGGGGGTGTGTTCTATGTTTGGGAATCAGTGTTGTACTTTCATCCCTAACAACACAGCTCCAGATGGATCTGTTGCTAAAGCTCTGGCGCGCTTACGGGCCCTGACGAGGGAGATGCGAGAACACTCAGGTATTAATGACCCTCTGGAGGATTGGTTCAGTCGTACTTTTGGTAAATGGAAAACTGCAATAGTTTCTGTTCTCCTTTCTCTCACTGGTATGGTCACTGCTCTGGTATTGTGTGGTTTTTGTTGTATCCCCTGTATTAGATCTCTTTGTCACAGACTCATTGTGACTACCATTGAGGGCCAGCAGGTGGCTCACCAACTGCCGCTGCTCACTCAAAAGGGGGAGGCAGTGGAGTTTGAGGAGGAGGAAGACGTCACGGGTCGAGGGAAGAATAGTCAGTCAGACTTCGTGCCCTGACAAAGACTGTTATTGGCTAGGGAAAGTTTGACCCAGAGCTCTGTAACTGCTTTATTCAGTGTGTTTTAATAAACGGCTAATTTGAGACCACATTTATCTCCTTCGTTTTATCAATCAAACGAACACGCGGAACTGAGGGAGGACATTCCAGTTCCAACAGTAGCTAGCTAAGCTAACTGGTAGGCTAACAAACGCTAAGTCAGGAAATAGTCCCTGGTAGCTTTATATTCTCATTTATCTCATTGCTTTCACCTATGTCTGTTTCTTTGTTCCTGGGCTTCTCCTTCCCTTGGTCTCTCTTTCTATGTGTGCATATGGCTTTCCCTGGGCAATTAGGTGATGAGCCACACCTGATGCTCAGGTGGATCAGGCATTTAAGCTAGCTCTCCTTTTCACCTAGTTGCTGGATTGTACTGCTATAGAGTGTGGCCTGGTTGTCTTGCCTCTCTCAGCTGTTTCTCTGCATTCTTTTGAGTTTCCTCTGAGTTCCTGTGTTTTGTGTGCCCTGATTTGTGTGGTGAACCACATTCCCCTGAGTCTTCCACTGGTTCCTGCATTCTGTGTCTCTCCCAGCTCATGTGACCAGATTGTCCTGCTGCTCACTCCGGTGTCTCCACAGTCTTCGTGTGGTTCTATGCATCTCCTACTCTCGCTCCTGTCTTCCTTGATATCCTTGTGTAAATACTTGATTGCGTTTTTGTGTGGTGTTCAATAAAATCATCTGCAAGCCTGGGTATAAGACAAATTCTTATTCTAAACGTGACATTGGGGTCCAATTCCATGGCCAAGACTTTACAGGAGAGCCATGTTATTGATTTCTGGAAAGAGATTAGGGTAATTAATAAAAACGTGACCATGCCTGCCAGTATTGATGAGGTCACTGGGTCTCAAAATATCTCTGAAATGTGGGGAATGTAGATGATGTGTTTTATAATGAGTTGTTAGGTCAAATTAAGTCAGCTGTGCAATTTTGAATCTCAAATTGCACAGACTCTGCAGGCAGGATAAAGTAAAAACAGAGCTAACCATAGAATCACAGCTTTACTTTTGATATGTTTTCTGGATTTTTAATGCAAAGTATACTACCTCGTTCCATGTTATCTGTCATGTTAGCACCTATTGTCAAGGATAAAACAGGAATAATATCTAGCATAGAAAAGCATACACCAATTGCCCTCGCTAGTGAAGAGCAAATTATTTTGGCTAGGCTGTGAGAATAACCACCAATAATCAGTTTGCGTTTAAAAATAACACACAGCATAGATTTGTGTATATGCGCTGAAGTTGTTAGTCAGTATAGAAGACAGTACCACAATATTTATGTGCTTCTTGGATGCATCTAAGGCTTTTGATAAAATCAATCATGGTAAACTGTTTTTCAAGCTACAAGAACGAGGGATTACACCATATTCGATACTATACTGTCAACTGTTTTATTTACTTGTATATGGATGACCTGTCTAAAAGGTTGAATGAATCCAAAATTGGATTATGCTGTGAAATACTGTTATTAACCTTTTGATGTATGCTGATGATTTAGTGATTTAGTAGTGCTGATTTACAGCAGTTCATGTGAATCTGCTCAAGCTATGGTATACAGTATGATGTTAAATTCAATCAAAAAAAGAGTGTGGTTATGATTGTGAGAACAAAGAATGACCAACGGCTAAATTTCCTATTTTTATGTCAGGTTTGTATGTGTACTGAAGATGTGAAACTAGCTCTTTTTAAAGCTTGCTGCACCCCACTTTCCACAACTGATGCGTATGGTGGCTAATACTGAATTACAGGACAGGATGGGTAAAACAAAAATGAGAAGACTTCAGGTGGCCTTTAATGATGCACTCAGAATTTAGTTCAAACTACCAAGATGAACAAGAGGAAGTGATATGTTTGTGTCTCAAAATGTGCCTGCACTTCAATCAGTGCTGAAGAATTATATTCAAGAAATCATATTATAATGGTTTTTACACAGCCAGCATAAAGTGACTCTTGGTAGTCTTCTTGTCTTTGCATGGTTTTTAATCTTTATACATGAGTTTAGTGTATTTCTTGATTTGTGTGTGTTATTTCTCTGCCCCTGTTTTGTTCTCGTTCTCTTTCTTTTTTTTTTATGGGCCTTAAGAGTCTGAAGTAAAATTGATTGATTGAATAGTCTTTGAATGAGTAATCACTAAAATGTGATCTTTAAGTTAACGCTTAAGATTGATTTTGATTTCATAAGTAGAAAACAAGCTGTGTAGTCTTTCTGTAGTTTGTGTATTGGCCACCAGGTGGCAGCACGTAGGAATAGAACAGAGGGAGCAGCAGACAGACAGTAGAAGAAGTCAGAAGTAAACATGACACAAGAGAAGAGCTTGGCGGCTCCACACTTCCTTAGTAATGCAGTTTTAATAAAACAAGGAGCAGAAGCCCGGGTGTACCGGACAGAGTTTCTGGGAAAGCCGATGATAGTAAAAGAAAGGTTCCCGAAACGCTACAGACACCCGGCGCTGGACGAAAAACTGACGCATCGCCGGACAGTGCAGGAGGTCCGCTCCATACTGCGCTGCCGTAAAGCAGGTAAGTTCAGCAGCGGGCCTTCACCGGTGTTTCCGTTAAGCTTGTGGCATTTTAACTGCTGATTTTCGCGTGAGTGTGACTGGTTTGTAAAGCCTGTGAGCTGGTAGGTGACTGAGATCTTACAGCGATAAAAAATAAAGTCTAAACTTTTGTTTTATATGTCAAACATAGGAAATGAGTAGCCTGCATAGTAGTTTCTTAGAACTCAGTGGTAACCTGACAAAAGTGACTCAATTGAATTACAAGCTAGACTTTTTTGGAACAAATGATCAGAACATAATGTATTTTTGTTGTATAATGACCTAGCTTTAATATGTTGTTTTACACAGCGCTTATACACATTCATGTATGGCTGAACTGTCTTAATTTTCCCTCTTGCCTTTAGCCTACCATGTCAAGTCTTCCCTTAATATTTTATTGTATTTCACTTCTCCTCTTCCTATAAATTATATTTGTAAGTTTATGTAGACAAATATGTGGTATGAATTACCCCTGCAAATTTTAATATCATTATAGTTACCAGTTTTAACTTACCATGATAATCAAAGTCTTGTGTTTTTTGTGCCACTTTTCATTGACTGTAATGAACTGTATTTGAACTAAATGTGGATAAATTCACCACTGAATGTAGTGAACAACAAATGCATACATTTTTCCCTACAGTGTCCAGCAGTCTTAGGAAATTAATGTGCCCGTTTGCAATTGAATTGATATATAAGTTTTTTTAATCATGTGAACCTTCATTGGGAACCAGTGGGCTTGGAGCCACAGACAGGTAGGCAGAGTAAAAATTTGGCTTTGGTCTTTCCATTCAATTTGTCAACAAGTAGAAAATACAGAATTTCCCAGCCATTTCTTTGCCTCCTCACCTATTAAAACACAAAAGTATCAATAATTACCTTGTGTATCTGTATGTGCTACTTTTTTGTATTTGTTAAAACAAAGTCTTCTACAACTTCTATTTTCCTCAGGCATATGTGCCCCTGTAGTCTACTTTGTGGACTACATCTCGCACTGTATTTTCTTGGAGGAAATCATGAGTTCCTTGACTGTGCGTGACCACATCGCATCTATTCAGCAGTCTGGTTCTTGTAAGGAGCAGGAGCTGGAGTATATAGCAGACAGGGTGGGGCAGATTTTAGCCACAATGCACGACGAGGATGTCATCCATGGAGACCTGACCACCTCCAACATGCTGCTGAGATG
Organism: Mastacembelus armatus; assembly: GCF_900324485.2. Lineage (NCBI taxonomy): Eukaryota > Metazoa > Chordata > Actinopteri > Synbranchiformes > Mastacembelidae > Mastacembelus > Mastacembelus armatus. Next base: position 15,055,972 of record NC_046637.1, on the reverse strand, counting down.
TGGCCTGGAGGACGGAGACATGGAGGACATGGTCATCATCGACTTTGGCCTAAGTTACATCTCTGCTCTGCCTGAGGATAAGGGGGTGGATTTGTACGTGCTGGAGAAGGCTTTTCTCAGTACCCACCCCAACACAGAAGCACTGTTTGAGAGGCTGTTGAAGACCTATGCAGCATCATCCAAGAAGTCGTCAGCAGTCATTAAAAAGCTTGATGAGGTTCGATTGAGGGGGAGAAAGAGGTCAATGGTGGGATGATGATCAAAGCTATGTAAAGAGAAGCATTTCAGAAAATATGCTGAAATTACAGCTGATGTTGTGCAGAAAGACTGTTGTGTGTAAAGTAACATAATAAAAATGTTTATAATAGAAGTGAAGTCTCATTGTACTTTGCCACAATTTAGGTGCTGATATTTATACAGCGGGGAAAATAAGTATTTGACACATCAGCATTTTTATCAGTAAGGGGATTTCTAAGTGGGCTATTGACTTCATAACTCATAGTTATCTTCATGTGTTCAATACTTATTCCCTGTGTCATTTCACTTTATTTATTATCACTCAACTTGTATACTTAAATGTTCTGATTTCTTTGTATGAATTCAATATTTGGCTTGATGGCTACATCTGGTGGAAATTGTGTGTCAATAGCCCACTTAGAAATCCCCTTACTGATAAAAATGCTGATGTGTCAAATACTTATTTTCCCCGCTGTAGCTTCTTGACCTGCAAACTTGGACTACTTGTTCTTCAGTATGACACACACATGCATTATGTCCAGCATTATAGGTTATGTGCTAATGTACCATATTCCCCTGTAAATGTGACTGTTGCCATCTTTTTCTTAGTGCTAAATAAGGTTGTTATTCCATTTCAGTTTTAGACTGAAGGAACGGTGCAACCAAAAGGGCAACGCCCTCTTTACTTTTTATTACAATGATGAGGTTTTACTATTGAAATTGATTTCATTGTATAGCGACTTTACTCCCTATTGAAACTTCCAGCAGAACTAGGCTCAGTTTGGGCAAGTGGGTAAGTAGATGAAGAGAAGAGCAACAATAGTAAGTAAACAATGCACATCTACAATATACAGCTCCAGGACCAGGGATACCTGCAGAAGGTACAGAGGACAGAGAGAACACAAACTACGGAGAGAGAAGACATGGTTAGTGACATTCAATGGCATATACATGTGAAGGGGAAGGAAAGGAGCTCAATGCATGATGAGAGGTCCTTAGGCAGTCTAGGCCTATAGTGGTGTATGCAAGTGAAGACAAGTTTGGAAGAGGCTATCCCTAGTACCCTTACTAAAGGATGGTTCAGGGTCACCCAAGCCAGCCCTAACTATAAGCTTTGTCAATAAGGAAACTCTTGACCTTAAAAGTAGAGAGGGTGTCTCCCTTCTGAACCCAGACTGGGAGCTGGTTCCACAGGAGAGGAGCTTGATGGTTAAAGGCTCTGCCTCCCGTTCTACTCCTGGAAACTCTGGGAACCACAGTAGACGTGCACTCAGGTCAAAGTGCCCTATTGGGATGATATGGTACTATGAGGTATGAAGGAGTCTGATCATAAAGGGCTTTGTATGTGAGATGAAGGATTTAAATTTTTTTCTTGATTTTACAGGGAGCCCAAGAAGCTAATATCTCAGAAATATGATCTCTCTCTCTCGCTGGTTCCTGTTTGGCTGCAGAATTTTGGATTAACTAGAGGCTTTTCAGCACAGCGTATGCACAGCCACTTAACAAGACTACCAGAAAAAAAGGACATATTGGATTTAAACATCCACTTGTCCTGTATATCTTTGCTGAACAGTGTGAATATGTATCTCTATTAGATATTAAATAGTCCCTACAAAAATCTGCATGACTTGGAAATGTACAGTAGTCAGCTGTGATTAATGTTAGATGAGTTATTTTGAAGACAGTATTGTCTCTTCTTTTATAGAACAAGTATTTCTACAGGATGGCATACTGGATGTTGTAGACACAGGTCAAAGTCCAAAAGTGCATTTAAACAAGCCAACATGACTAACAGGCAATTAACAGCCAGGGGAATGTTTATCAGTTACAGCCAAGCCCTACCCTACACATTCAATGCCATAGACACTATGTGATCATCAGTCCAGGGAATCTCTTTGAACTGTGTTAACCGCTTTCATAATCCTTTAAGCATGTTCTGACAACATGACATCTGAATCTTAATTGAGCACAAAGAAAATATGAAAATGGTGCTAAAAGTCATAGTTATTGTTTTGTACTGTAAAGATTTTGCAGTTTATTCTTTGTGTCAACATGTCTTCACTTGCATGCACTGCAGCTATTGTCTTCTGCATTTCCAGGTTCCTCAGCTGACACTAAGCAGAAACTAGTGTGCTGGTGGGTGCAGGCGTGACTCTCAGCTGCTTGTTCGACACAATGTCCAAGTTCATGGAGTGGCATTTATGAAGGGCTGTACACCTGTAGGATCATCACACCTGTCGTCTATACAAAGACCACAACACTGGAAATGCTTGGTAGTCTTCTTTCTGTTTCTACTCCAATCTGTCATATACTCAGGATTTCCAAAGTAGTTCATTAATGTAATTTTCTCTACAGTAAATATTATCTACATCATAGATACACGATTAGTGATATGTTATTTCCTAAGAATGAGCTCCTCTCTTATAATGCCATCCAAAAAACTCACTTTTTAAAATTTTCCTTTAAATGTCTAATTGTTTTCTGTCCTGAATTGTTTTTCTTGCCACTTAATTTACTTGCATTCTACATATCTGGTATGCATGTTGAAATTTGCCACTGTTCAATTATAACAGTGAAATCAAATATAATATGACTAGGACTGTGGTTTCCACTTAATTTAATGTTTAAAGGGCTGCCAAGTCTCATGCATTTGCTGTGAGAGTCATGCAATTCAGCCATTTCATGCTCTCACTTCCGATTTCGAACTCTAAGAATCCAAACATAAATATACATATCATATGTAGCTTAATGCATGCTGCCATTATGGAAAGCAAATGAAGTGTCACAAATTCTGTTACTATGTTCAATAATGTAATTATGCAGGAGTTTGAAGACTGTTTATACTCTTTTTTTGTAGAAGTGAGTTGATTACTTTTACAATGAAGAGGCAGTGTCACTGAACAGATTCAATGAACAGGTAGTCATTTGCTAATTCTTTTTTTAATTTAAGTTCGAAATGCTATCTTTAAGAAAATGCTAGTCTTGTGAATATGAGATGTAATTTATGTAACAAATTATTCTCTCCAAATGTTTAGATATTTTTTTGCATCCACAATAGGACTTTAATCATAGTAATCTGTCTGTTTTTAAAGGGAAGACAGGGAACACTTTATTCATCCCCAAAGGGAAATTCAGGTAGTCTTGTAGTTAATTAGAAAGTCAGTAGTGAGCATAGTCTGCTGTCATCTGCCATTGGCCAGTTCACTTTTGAAAGTGAATTTCGAAGAAAATTCCACTACAGCAGATGTTTATCTGACAATGTTGTTAATAAATTTAAGAAAATGATTCCATCTTTATTTACATCTATGCCATGTGCCAACACAGTGGAGGGCAGCTGCCTCAATCCTACTCCCTACCAAATTAATCATGTTGACAGTGCTGTAGCCTTACTGCGTGAAACGCTTGATACTGTGGCCCCTCTGAAAAAGAAGTTAGCCCCATGATATAATTTACATATTCGTACCTTAAAGCAGGCATCATGAAGGCTCTAAAGGAAGTGGTGTTCCACAAATTTAGAGGAAGTTTTTCTAGCCTGGAAAAACAGTCTATTAACATATAAAGAAGCTCTCCATAAAGCCAGAACTATTCATCACCAATAGAGGAAAATAAGAACAATCCCAGGTTTCTTTTCAGCACTGCAGCCAGGCTGACAAAAAGTCGCAGCTCTGTTGAGCCCAGTGTTCCCTTAGCTCTCAACAGTGATGACTTTGAGTTTCTTTACAAATAAAATCACAACTATTAGAGATAAAATTCATCAGATACTTCCTATAGCTGACATAAATGAATCTTCTACTCCAATGCTCTTGAATCATCTGTAAGATCTCAGTTATGTTTAGACTGCTTCTCTCCCATAGATCTCTCTGAATTTACATCAGTAGTTGCTTCATCGAAATCAACATGTCTCTTAGACCCCATCCCGACTAGACTGCTTAAAGACACCCGGCCATTAATTAACTCGTCTTTATTAGACTTAGTAAATTTATCTCTAGTATCAGGCTACGTACCACAGGCCTTTAAGACTGCAGTAATCAAACCCTTACTCAAAAAGCCTAGTCTTGATCCAGGAGTCTTGGCTAATTATAGACCAATATCCAACCTACCATTTATTTCTAAAATCCTAGAAAAAGTTGTTGCTAAGCAGCTATCAGACCACTTACACAGAAATTAACTATTTGAAGATTTTCAGGATTTAGAGCACATCATAGTTCAGCAACAGCACTGTTAAAAGTCACCAACAACCTTTATCCTTCAGATAAAGTATTTGTTTCTATACTTGTCCTTCTAGACCTTAGTGCAGCATTTGACAATATTGACTACAGCATCTTATTACAGAGACTGGAGCATGTGATTGGTATCAGAGGAACAGCATTAAAATGGTTCCAATCCTATTTATCGGACAAATTCCAGTTTGTTCATGTCCATGATGAGCCTTCCACATGCACAAAAATTTGTTATGGAGTTCCACAAGGTTCTGCTATGCAGATGGCACTCAGCTGTATCTATCTATGTAACCTGTTAACCCAAACCGGTTAACCAGACTTCAAGCATGTCTAACTGACATAAAGGACTGGATGGCCAGTAACTTTCTACTTTTAAATTCAGAGAAAACAGAAGTTATTTTATTTGGGCCTAAAAACCTCAGAAATAGCTTTTCTAAAATTATAGCCTCCAGCACTACTGTGAAAAACCTTGGAGTTATTTTTGAAAGGACATGTCCTTTAACTCACACATAAAACAAATCTCTAGAACTGACTTCTTTCACTTATGCAACATTGCCAAAATTAGGAACATCCCATCTCAAAATGACACAGAAAAACTAGTCCATGCATTTGCTACCTCAAGGCTAGATTACTGTAACTCATTACTATCTGAATGTCCCAGAGAGTATCTCCATAAAAAGCCTCCAGTTAATACAGAATGCTGCAACCTCATAGTACCATATTATCCCAATAGAGCACTTCGCTCTCAGAGTGCTCTATTATCAAGCTCTTCTCCTGTGGAACCAGCTCCCAGTCTGGGTTCAGGAGGTAGACACTTTCTGTCAAAAAGGAAGGTTTTAAGTTTAGCTTTAAAAGTACAAAGCGTATAGTTAGGGCTGGCTTCAGATAACCCTGAACCATCCCTTAGTTATGCTTCTATAGGCCTAGACTGCCCAAGGACCATTGGTGCACTGAGCTCCCCTACCCTAACACTTCCTCTCCTTTCCCTTCCCCTCTCCTCCTCTGCTCTTCTCCTCTTTCCTCACACCATTGAATGTCACTAACCTTGTGCTCTCTCCCTCCCCTAGTTTGTGCTCTCTCTCTCCCTCTCTCTCTGTACCTTCTGCAGATCTCCCTGGTCCTAGAGCTGTATATTGCTGATGTGCAGTTACTGGCCCCACCAACCTGCATTGTCTATTTGTTGTTTATTGTTGCTGTTCTTTTCTCTCTCCTCTATCAATCACCCCAACCGGTCGAGGTAAATGGCCGCCCAAACTGAACCTGGTTCTGTTGGAGGTTTTTTTCTTTCATTAAAGGGAGTTTTTCCTCTCCACTGTCGCCAAATGCTTGTTGATAAGGAATTTGTTGGGTTTTTTTGTTTTTTGTAAAGTGCCTTGAGATGATTGTATTGTGATTTGACGCTATACAAATAAAACTGAATTGAATTGAACACAGTGGGTAAGCCAGGGATAAGCAGCAAAACAAGTAGTTAATTATAAAACAAGCAGGACAGTGACCTTTAAGAACTTGAATAGGGAACAACTAATATACATGATGGGGGTCCATGAAGACACCACTGTCCCCACAATGTGACAGTGTGGGCAGGTTTTGGTTCTGATGTTAAAATAAATATTTGCCTGAATTTTTTTTTTTTTTTTTTTTTAGATTTACTCGTTTTCATATCTACTTGTGCTGGTCAGGTCTATGTAAAGTGTGTTTTTTAGTTGCAAAACTAGTTACGTGTGAGCAGAGCCACTGGTGCAATAACTCTGACCACAGAACACATAACTTTTGATGAAACTTGGCAGCCCTGTGTTTATGCCCACAGAGCTAACACTGACATAAATTAAAAGAAGTTGATTAACATTTTGGGAAACACAATAGGGGTGGAATGGTACACAGAAGTCACAGTTCAGTATGTACCTCGGTTTTGGGGTCACAGTTTGATACGGGTTTGGTACAACAGCAATAAGCAACAAATCCCCAATGCTTGGTTTTTTTCTGTTTATTTTGAACAGGCAGTAATGTTTGGTCACAGTCAGCTACAGAACTGAAAAACCTCTTATAATATGAAAGTACAAAATAAATAGAATAATGAAAAATGAAGATTTTTAAATTAATGGATTAATGAAGATTAGTGCAACCACAAGGGGGCACAATCCAGTGTCTTCATGTGCCGGTCCCAAGTCTGGGTAAATGCAGAGGGTTGTGTCAGGAAGGACATCCAACGTAAAATTTAAGCCAAATCAAACATGCTAATCACAAATATGACTTCCATACCGAATTGGTTGCAGACCGAGTTAACAACGACCACCAGGTGCTGTTGACCTACAGGATGCCAGTGGAAATTGGACTACTGTTGGTCGAAGAAGGAGAGAAGAGGAAGGACAGGAGGTGTAGGACTTAGAGTAGGGACTTTGAATGTAGGGACTTTGTCAGGGAAAACTAGAGAGTTGGCTGATATGATGGAGAGAAGAAAGGTGGATATCTTGTGCGTTCAGGAGAACAGGTGGAAAGGTAGCAAGGCTTATAGATTAGGAGCAGGGTTCAAGCTGTTTTATCATGGTGTGGATGGAAAAGGGAATGGAGTAGGAGTTATCCTGAAGGAGGATTTTGCTAGGAATGTTCTGGAGGTGAAGAGAGTGTCAGATAGGGTGATGAGTCTGAAGCTGGAAGCTGAAGGTGTGATGTTGTGGTAGAAATTTCTTTAAGTTTGAGAGCTGGAGAGGACTTCTGCAAGGACGTCCTCTCCGGGCCCGTGATTAAACCTGAGATGATTCATCATACTTGTGGTTGTTTTCTGAGAATTAGCAACTCTCAAACTTAAAGAAATTTCTACCACAATTTGGCGATGAGGATGGGATGGACAGGCCACTGACTGGCGCCTGTTCTAGACCGAAGTAAACCACCAGTGGTAAAAGTTAAACACAGGGAAAATTCCGCTCCGACAATTGGAGGACCTGGATCCCGCCTGAGGTCAGAACGGGTGGCGGACAGTGGATGCTCCATTCATTTACTGAGTGAGTACAGTGTTATGAATCATTTCTTCTGTATGTTTTTGGTATGTTTTTGGTCTGCGTCAAAGAAAACCCTAGGTGTGTGTGTTTGGTAATCACGTGATCTTTGTAATCCCCCCTGGTAATGAGACCAGTGTGTCTGAGGGACAGACGCCAGATGATGAAAAAATTATCCTAAAAAACAAAAAACAAAAAAGAAGAAAAAAAAGAAACAACGAGAAAATCCCACTGGCTGAGGATTACAAACGTAAGTCTTCCTCCGGGAAGCCATATGGTTTATTACAGAAACGACCCGTACGTGGAAAACATGAAAAAATTAAGATGGTACTGAAGAAGTAAGCTATGATTGTTAATGAAAAGTACGATATTGTTGTTTATGAAAAGTAAGCTGTTATTGTTAATGTTGTTAATGAGAAGTAAGTAATGAGAAGTAAGCTATTATTGTTTATGAGGGTATTATTGTCTATTATTCTTAGAAATCGTCCCACAAAATAAATTGGGCGTGTGAATGTGGTGATAATTTTATGAGCTTTGTGGTGACTCCTTCAGTGTCTTGTATGCACAATCTGTGTACAATAAGGGTACGTTGCTCGGAACGAAAGTGTCATACAAACTACCTGGCTGAAGAAAGTTACCCAAAGTTAGTGTTTGTCTGATAAGATCCGACCATACGATGAGATGGGAAGATCAGTGTGAATGACAATTTATTGTGTGTGTGTATGTTATAAGCCCAATGAAAGTGTAAGCACCAGTCCCAGTGAGTATAGGAACATGGGGAATAATCCGAGGAAATTAGAAATCCTACCTGACCCTCTGACAGGCCCTGCTAAAATAATGACAGAGAAATGGGGTAAATGTGCAGTTGAGGAGATTCCACTATGGCACGCCATTACTGAAGGGGTGTTTCCATTGCAAGGCACACTTAGTACAGACTGTTTAAAGCGGTGTAGAATATTGCTGGAAGAAAGAGAAGCGGAAGTGACAAAGAAAAGAAAAGGGAAGAAAGTAAATTGGCACTCTTTCCAGAAATGGGAAAGGGAGGCAGAGGTGAAAGAAAAGAAATCCACTGCAGGGTTGATGGTAAAATTAGCAAAGTCTGACGGTGAGGAAGTTAAGAAGGGAAAACAGAAACGTAGAGTAAGAAAGGGTAACCTGCCTCCTCCATATGCTGTCTCTATGCCCATGGGGGGTCCAGCAGCAGCGCAGCCTATCAGAGCCCAGGTGGCTGCAGCAGCAAGTGCCCAGTCACAGGGAAGTTCAGATGAAGAACAAGAACAAGAAAGTGAATCTGAACAACTCTATCCTGACCTGTCTTCTCTTTACATAACCCCTAAACCAGCGAAAACCCAGACTGAGAAAAAAACTCAAATTTCACCTGATCCTTTGAGCAGAACAAAGTCTCCCCTAGCAGCTATGTTTGACTACTGGCTGAGGAGCCAGACCAACAAAGGGGAAACACACCAGATGCCCATGATGACGTTCCCTAACCCTCAGCCTATGCCACAAGACGCACAGGCATGGGCCAACTGGAATCCAGAAGTGCTCGTCTACAGACCATGGCAGCCAGATGAACTGAAGGAGGTTGCGGATGAACTACCGGACCCCCAAACTGGCGGTGAGAAATGGGTAACAGCAATGCAGCAATTACTCACTATGTATAACCCTACATTACAGGAAGTAGAAGCTGTGTGCCGCAGGTTCTTCAAACTCCAGTGGGCAAACATCAGACCCACAACATGGTCAACCACGGCAACAGTAGGGTCCCAACAGTTCACCACCATGATGGACACCCTGTATGACGCTGTGCGAGCTGTGTTTCCCTTGAGAGTCTGCTGGCCTGAGATTCACAATACCAGACAAAAAGAGGGGGAGTCAGCAGCTGATTATCGCACCCGCATGGAAACGGTATTCGCTGCGCATTCAGGAATCGACCCAGGTAATGCGGCATACACCCACCTGTTGAAAACTGCATTAGTAAATGGTCTTTATCCTGGCTTAAGGAGCTGCGTGATGACATCATGTGTAGGCTGGGAAGCAGAGACTTTGCCAAATGTATGGACACGTCTTACACGCAGAAAGAAACCGAGTGGAGGCTCACATGAACCAGGTAAAGACTCTCCAAACTGCTCAGTTGATGTATTACCAACAGGGAACGCAAAGCCTCAGAAGGGGCCTGAGGCCACGACACTACAGTCTGAAAGGCCGAAGATTTCTGCAGGACCAGCATCAGAAAGGACAGCCTAACACAGAAGTACGGTGTTACACTTGTGACGGATATGGACACATATCCCGTAACTGTCCTACAAACAGGAGGAGGACTTCACAGGAGACACAAGTACAAGAGAAACCCTGGCCACATGCTCCGCCCCAGGGACTTGCTGTGCATTCACCAGGGTTCCAGGCTCCTCAAGCATAGGAGACAGGGGAGGCAGGTCAGAACATCGCACTACATGGAGACACACATACAGTTCTACAGCCACACACTAATAGACCAGCTGTTACATACCATCAATACATACAACTCACATCAGACTCAAAAACACCACCTAGATTAACTCTTAAGGTACAAGGAGTAAATGTAACATTCTTAGTAGATTCAGGAGCAGAGATTTCTGTCATTCAATCTAAATTGCTCCCAAATGCACAGAAAACAACACAATACCTTAAGACAATAGGAGCATCAGGCATTCCTGGCCTTGAACCACTATCAGAGCCACTGACAGTATGTTTTGGTGATTACAGAGGTGACCATGTGTTCCTTTTGTCAGATATATGTCCTGTAAATTTAATGGGCCGAGACCTCATGTGTGCACTAAAGGTTGATGTTAAATGTGAGCCCACAGGCATTAACATAACTTGTGCAACAGCCAGTCTATATCCCTTCTCTTTGTCACAACCTGTCTGTTATTACTCATGGGATCTCATACAGTTCCCTGACATAGATAAATTATATTCAATGGTGCCACAGCTAACACAGGCACCTGCAATCCTACAATGTATTTCTCATGTTTAGGCAGACAACAGAGATATCATATATGAAGAAGCTTGGACCACAACTGACAAAGACACACTGGAAATAACCTCAGTATTAATTGGACACAACTGTGCAGCAGCTGTAGTAAGCCTCTCTAAGTCACAATTAGCTGTGTTTACAGAAAGGGGTTTTGTCCCACACATTGCATTGACAAAGCAACCATATCAGTCCTCGGAAGATATAGGTTCGTGGGTTAAAACAGCCCTAGAGGTTACAGAGTGGCAGCCAGAGTGTGATGGTAGATTATATTGCAAATCATTGAACATTACATCCTGCTCCTTACATATCCTAGTACCAGTTATACGATCTATTCATAGGTTGTATCCACAGCATAAAGAAACATTACTCCTTATGCCTCTGACAGCTGATGAGGAAGCATTACTTTCAACAGTACCTAGCAAATTGTGGGCTACAAATAAATTTGATTTTGGGGAAATAAAAGGTGCAACTCCTGTTGTTGTACAGCCAAAGTCTAATTTTAGACCTTGCAAAAAGCAGTATACAATAAGTCCTGAAGCTGTTGAAGGCATTGCTCCTGTCAGTCACTAATAAATAAAGGTGCTATTGTGGAATGTCCTCAGTCACCCTGCAACACCCCAATCTTGCCTGTAAAGAAACCAAATGGTAGTTGGAGGCCGGCTCAGGACCTCAGGGCCGTGAATGCAGCTGTTCACCAAGTGGCTCCTACAGTTCCAAATGTAATAACACTAGTGTCTCCAATTCCAGGGGATGCTCGTTAGTATTCTGTTATTGATTTAGCAAATGCATATTTTAGCATTCCTGTTCATCCTGACTCATAGTTCTGGTTTGCATTCACTTTCAATAGTAAACGCTACACATGGACTCGCATGCCCCAAGTGTTTTCTTCAAGTCCTACTCTGTTCACAGTGGCAGTGGCTGAAAACCTCTCACATTGGGAGAGTCCATGTGGTAGCACACTAGTTCAGTATGTTGATGATTTGTTAATATGTTCCCCAACAAAGCTAGCATGCCAAACAGACACAGTGTCTCTACTAAGTTTTCTGGCAGAAAACGGCCACAAGGTTTCAAAAGACAAATTACAACTTGTCTCACAATCTGTGCGCTATCTTGGCCATATTTTAACTCCAGAGGGTCGCAAATTGGGTCCTGAATGCATCCAAGCAATTCTGGATGTACCAAAACCGCGAAATAAAAAACAAATGATGTCATTTTTAGGATTAGCAGGCTATTGCCGTCCATGGATTCGTAACTATGCGGAGATCTCCCAACCCCTTAATGACATCACACATGGGGGAAAACATCTGGCCATGACTGACGATTTGACTTGGACTTCAACTGCAGAGACTGCTTTCACAGAACTAAAACAGACCTTGTCAAGCACACCCTGTTTAGGACTTCCAGACCACACTAAACCATTTAATTTATTTGTATCTGAACAAAATGGCTTCATGTCTGCTGTCCTCACCCAGCAACATGGTGACAAACAACGACCCATAGGTTATTATTCAAAATATCTTTCTATAACAGAGAGAGGTATGGTACCATGTTTGAGAGCAGTAGCAGCTACTACTGAAGCTGTCTTAGCTACAACTGATATTGTTGCCTTGAGTCCTCTTACAGTATATGTACCCCATGCAGTCCACTCTCTCATTCTGCAAGCAAAAACAGCTCATCTTACACCAGCTAGACAGATGCACTGGCAGAATATTTTATTAACAATGTCACATGTTACTCTCAAACGCTGCACTGTTCTTAACCCTTCAACCTTGCTCCCTAAAGCTGAAGACGGAGAGCCTCATTCATGCTTAGAGCTTGTAGAAGCTACAGCTAATCCACGTGATGATTTATTTGACACACCTTTGGTTAATGCTGAAGCTGTATTCTTTGTTGATGGGTCTTCAATGAGGAACCCATCAAATGGGGCACCATGTGTTGCTTATGCAGTCTGTACTGAATATGATATAATTGAAAGTGCTAGATTGCCCTCTCACTTATCAGCTCAGGCTGCAGAGTTGTTTGCCCTAACCAGAGCTTTCATTTTGGGTACCGGAAAACGCATCACAGTCTACACTGACTCTCAATATGCATTTAATGTTTGTCACAACTTCCATGCTTTGTGGAAGAACAGAGGTTTCCTCACCTCAACGGGTAAACCTATTGCTCACAGAATTCTCATTATTAATCTTCTGAATGCCTTATTGCTCTCTACTTCAGTAGCAGTGTGTAAATGCCAGGCCCACACTGGTGCTACTGATCACGTCTCGCAGAGGAATGCAACTGCGGATGGAGCAGCTAAGGCAGCAGCAAATTCACCTGTCTCCCCAATTCTACAGATGCCCGTGCCCATTCAGGAAAATGTTTTTTCCCTTGATGATGTCTCCTTATTACAGACAGGAGCTGATGTGGGTGAGCAAACTGCCTGGAAAAGAAAAGAGTGCACACAACGTCCCTCGGATATCTGGGTTAGCCCTACTGGACTCCCGGTGCTCCCTAAATCCATATTTCCCTTCTTAGCGAAATTGACTCATGGGCCTGACCATGCGTCAAAAGGGGGGATGGTGGATATTGTAAATAGATTTTGGTATGCACCAGGATTTTCAGTGTTTGCTGAAAATTTTTGTAAAAAATGTGTTTTGTGCTACTAATAATTTAGGTAAAAGTTTAGAAGTAACTATGTCTGCGCATCCAAAACCAGAAGGCCCATTTGAACACTTAATGATGGATTTTATTGAACTCACTCCATGCAATGGCTACAAATATTGCTTAGTAATATTGGATATGTTTTCAAAATGGATTGAGTGTTTTTCATGCAGAAATGCTACTGCTGTTTCAGTGGCAAAGGCATTACTGAAAGAAATCATTCCACGATGGGGACTCCCTTCCAAACTAAGCAGCGATAATGGGTCACATTTTGTAAATAATGTGATACACTGAAAACCAAACTTACAAAATTAATGGCTGAAACACAATTGTCATGGGTCAAAGTCTTACCTTTAGCGCTAATGTTTATGAGAGGCCGCCCACATAAAACAACTGGACTCTCTCCTTATGAGATACTCACTGGACGACCCATGCGAATGACAAATACGCCTTTCCCCCAGAATAAGTTAACTTTAACAGGAATGGATGATGAGATGTTACAATACTGTTGTGCACTTAACCAGACTCTCAAGCTCATTTTCCCTAAGGTAAAAGCTGCCCTTCCTGAGCCTGTGGTAGGACAACTCCATGCCATCCAGCCAGGAGACTGGATAGTGGTTAAAGACCTTAGGAGGAAGCATTGGAACCAGCCCCATTGGACAAGACGATACCAGGTGCTACTGACGACCCCAACGGCTGTCCGGATTGCAAAGAAGGATACGTGGATTCATGCATCCCACTGTAAACCCTTCCCACTGGGTGCCACCGATGAGACGACAACGAGGAGCTGAGAAGATGCACGGACTGTGGGTGCTGTTAGCAGTTGTCATCACTGGAGTGATCACCACTGCAGCCATAATTCAGACTGCATTCAGAACAGACGAAACCACGAAAGGAAGAAGCAAAGACATGTCATCCAGACTCCCAGAAGATGATATCTTACAGGCAAACAAAGAACTCTTAATAAGACATAAAAGACAGTTGTTTGAACAGTCCGAGTGGAAACCTTGGGGGTTTGACGCAGAGGAAGTGCTATCTCAACCCTTTGTTCATGTTAATAGTTGGTATTCCTACATTCAGTGGCATAAAAACAACCTTTACGGATCTTATTCTAATATTCTAGCAATTCAGGGTCCTCCTGAAAGTTGGCATTCTCTTTTTAAATTAGAAACACAGCATTGCCCTTGTTTGGACCCTGTTATTAGTTTAGTACAGTCTTTTACAAAATACACATCTGTAAGCGAACACAGCAGGCAATACTGTAAATATTCCCATCGAACATGGTATGGTGCAACCGCAGATGCATATGGACATACACAGGAACAGAAATCTATTTATTTATCATGTGTAGATTGGCTTTGTGATCACATGTTGCCTGCACCATTTCCATTGAATTCTACTATAGCTGACCCTGTGGAAGTACCTATGCAACCCACAAATATTTCACATTCAGTGTGTTTGTGTTCAAATGGCACAGGGCAGTTTATGGAATATCACAGTGTACAAACCCTGTTGCAGGTTTTACAAGTCGAACAATCATGACTGCACATGGGACTGAGCACCAGCCAGCTTCTGGTTCAGTTAATATCACTTTATCAGATAAGTTTGGTCCTTGCGGTGCTGGAATTGTGCAAATTTTAATCCCTGTAGTTATTATGTTTAGTATGCTCATGTGTTTTTGTACATGTGCACTGACTTGCATGCGGGCCCTGATATACAAATGGTTAGGAGGAGTACTTGGAGGACAATACACTTCACTTTATGTTAGCTTACCAACTGAATCGACAAATACTGCTGAAATACAGTTAAATGATTGGGCCCCGGGAAACCCATACAATGACAGTGATCTAGATATAGAAAGACCCTGACTAATGATGTAACATTTTGTTCCCTTGATTGCTAATGTCTTGTCTTGAATGTGTTGACACTTTGTGTCAAAAGGGGGGAATGTGGGATTTTATGACAGAGCAAATGGTCACTGACTTAAACCAATGTGGGGGTTGAATGTTTGCTTGACCCTTTCATGGTATGTGGTTCTGTCTGTTTTATTGGTTTAGTGTTTTAGGGTAGGAAGCTGTAAATGACTGCCAAAAATTTGTTTCTTTGATGGTAAGAAGACTGAAGATAGTACCTGAACAAACAATGTGGGGGTCTGTTCAGGATTAGTTCGAAGTATGGTATATAAACTGCTCTTGTAACACAGACGGCAGAGGACTTCTGCAAGGATATCCTCTCCGGGCCCGCGATTAAACCTGAGATGATTCATCACACTTGTGGTTGTTTTCTGAGAATTAGCAACTCTCAAAGAAATTTCTACCACAATGTTGAATGTTGTCAGTGGTTATGCCCCACAGGTAGGATGTGAGTTAGAAGAGAAGGAGAAATTCTGGAGGGAGATGGATGAGGTGATTCAAGGTATCCCTAGTGGTGAGAGAGTGGTGATTGGGGCAGACTTCAACGGACATGTTGGTGAGGGAAACAGCGGTGACGAGGATGTGATCGTTAAGTTTGGTATGCAGGACAGGAATGCAGAAGGACAGATGCTGTTGCAAAAAGGATGGAAATGGCTGTAGTGAACACATTTTTCCAGAAAAGGGAGGAGCACAGGGTGACATATAAAAGTGGAGGCAGGAACACACAAGTTGATTACATCTTGTGCAGACGTTTCAAGCTGAAAGAGATCAGTGACTGGGGAGAGTGTAACCAGACAGCATAGGATGGTGGTGTGTAGGATGACTCTGGTGGTGAGGAAGATGAAGAGGACAAGGACAGAGTAAAAGACCAAGTGGTGGAAGTTGAAAAAGGAAGTGTGTTGGCTTTCAGGGAGGAGCTGAAACAGGCTCTGGGAGGTCAGGAGGTTCTTCCAAATGACTGGACAGCTACAACTAAAGTGATCAGGGAGACAGGTAAGAGGGTACTTGGTGTGTCATCTGGAAAGAGGAAAGCAGATAAGGAGACTTGGTGGTGGAATGAGGACATTCAGGAGTGTGTTAAGAGGAAAAGGTTGGCTAAGAAGAAGTGGGACACTGAGAGGACAGAAAAGAACAAACAGGAGTACAGGGAGATGCAGTGCAAGGTGAAGGTAGAGGTGGCAAAGGCCAAACAAAGGGCGTTTGAGGATTTGTATGATAGGTTGGACACTAAGGAGGGAGAGGTGGATTTGTACAGGTTGGCGAGGCAGATAGACAGAGATGGGAAGGATGTGCAGCAGGTTAGGGTGATCAAGGACAGGGATGGAAATGTGTTGACAGGTGCCACAAGTGTGATGGAAAGATGGAAGGAATACTTTGAAGAGTTGATGAATGAGGAAAATGTTAGAGAGCACAGAGTAGAAGAGGTGACTGTTGTGGAGCAGGAAGTAGCAAAGATCAGTAAGGATAAAGTGAGGAAGGCATTGAAGAGGATGAAGAGTGGAAAGGCAGTTGGTCCTGATGACATACCTGTGGAGGTATGGAAGTGTTTAAGAGAGGTGGCAGTAGAGTTTTTGATTGGGCTACTTAACAAGATCTTGGAGAGTGAGAGGATGCCTGAGGAATGAAGGAGAAGTGTACTGGTGCCCATTTTCAAGAACAAGAGAGATGTGCAGAGTTGTGGAGACTACAGAGGAATAAAGCTGATGAGTCACACAATGAAGTTATGGGAAAGAGTAGTGGAGACTAGGCTGAGGTCAGAAGTGAGCATTTGTGAGCAGCAGTATGGTTTCATGCCAAGAAAGAGTACCACAGATGCAATATTTGTTTTGAGAATGCTGATAGAGAAGTACAGATAAGGCCAGAAGTAACTGCATTGTGTCTTTGTAGATTTGGAAAAAGCATATGACAAGGTGCCGAGAGAGGAGCTGTGGTTTTGTATGAGGAAGTCTGAAGTGGCAGAGAAGTATGTTCGAGTCGTGCAGGACGTCTGAGAGCTGTAAGACAGTGGTGAGGTGTGCTGTAGGTGTGACAGAGGAGTTCGAGGTAGAGGTGGGACTGCATCAAGGATGAGCCCCTTCTTGTTTCCTGTGTTGATGGACAGACTGACAGATGAGGTTAGACAGGAATCTCCATGGACCACGATGTTTGCAGATGACATTGTCATCTGTAGTGAGAGCAGGGAGCAGGTGGAGGAAAATCTAGAGAGGTGGAGGTTTGCTCTGGAAAGGAGAGGAATGAAGGTTAGCCACAGTAAAACAGAGTACATGTGTGTAAATGAGAGGGACTCAAGTAGAACGGTGAGGTTACAGGGAGTAGAGGTGAAGAAGGTGGATTTTAAGTACCTAGGGTCAACAGTCCAGAGCAATGGAGAGTGTGGAAAAGAAGTGAAGAAACGTGTGCAAGCAGGTTGGAACGGGTGGAGGAAAGTGTCAGGTGTGATGTGTGACAAAAGAGTGTCAGCAAGAATGAAAGGAAAGGTGTATAAGACAGTGGTGAGACCAGCAATGTTGTGTGGTTTAGAGACAGTGGCACTGAGAAAAAGACAGGAGGCAGAGCTGGAGGTAGCAGAGCTGAAGATGTTGAGGTTCTCTCTGGGAGTGACGAGGATGGATAGGATCATGAATGAGTACATCAGAGGCACAGCTCATGTTAGATGTTTTGGAGAAAAAGCCAGGGAAGCCAGATTGACGTGGTTTGGTCATGTTCAGGGGATGGACAGTGAATACACTGGTAAAAGAATGCTGAGGTTAGAGCTGCCAGGAAGGAGGCCTAGGTGAAGACCAAAGAGGAGGTTCTTAGATGTAGTGAAGGAGGACATGAGGATAGTTGACAAAGGATAGGGTTGAATTGGGCGGATAATTTGCTGTGGCGACCCCTGAAGGGAGCAGCCGAAAGGAAAACAAGAAACATCCGGTGACTGGCACATCTGGATGATGTTGTCTGTTATGTGTTAGCATATTGGTCATATTTCCACTCACAGCTGCCTTACAATGCCAACACACTGTCATCGTCCTATCCATGATTTGCTCTCCTTTACTGCTGTACTTCACAGGAAACCCAGATTTAAAACAAGCAGGCGGGTCTTCAAGCTCTTGTGTGCTGTCTGAACTTGCCA
Source organism: Mastacembelus armatus (assembly GCF_900324485.2). NCBI lineage: Eukaryota > Metazoa > Chordata > Actinopteri > Synbranchiformes > Mastacembelidae > Mastacembelus > Mastacembelus armatus. The sequence goes on along the minus strand of NC_046637.1, from coordinate 15,037,835 downwards.
TTGCTGTTTTGGATTGGTGTATAGCAGATCTTATCTTCTGCTTTTATCCTGTTGTAACAGTTAGCATTGTATTATCTCACATGCCCCCTTCTGGGAGCCTTTGACTGACTGTATTCATCGTCGGAGTACATGAACCAGAACGCCTGTACCGTGACAGTTCAGGATAAATACATGTACCGTTCCACCCCTAAAACCCATATACTCACTGTCTTGGTAAAAATAAATGCTACAAAGATCGGGGGAAGGAAATAGCCTGCTTCTGTCTGAGGGTGAAATGTTGACTGTTTGAGTTGTCCCTGGATTCCAGTCTTTGTGCTACACTAACCTAACCAGCTACTAGCTTTATCTTACATTATGCAGTGATGGCTGGTTGGTGTGAAAAGCTGTTTCCTGGGTAAGCGAATTCCCTTCCTGTTGCTACCCTGTTGTGCTGTGTGCTCTGTACAGCTTGTTTACAGATCAGCTCTGCCAAGTCACACCTAAAAACTAACTAGAATTTCTGTACAACTCCTTAATCAGTTAAGTACAGTCCTTTTAGTCCAGCACTTCATGCTTTTTTCAGACTTATTTTGTGTGGGAATGCAGACACACTTTGTGTGACTAGTATGCAGCATAGTGTGTAAAGTGTACTCCTGTATGTTTTAGACACGTGACAGGGTCACCGCTCTTCACTATGTCTTTACCATGAGGGAAGGTAAAGGGAATGACAACTCCATATATGGTAATAGTCCAAATTCCTTTTCTGGAAAAGTACTGGTATTTGGGGCGGTGGCCATCAGCTATATCTATTCTATAGTTTCCCCCTATAGCTCAGATCTCTCCGTGTGTCCCATGAGGGTTGATCTCCAGAGCGCTCTGTATAGTTTTAAATAAAACCTATGATCAGCTGAACCACTCCAGACGTCTTTGTGTACTTCCTCATCAAACGGACCTGGGTAAGTTAAATGCGAACTCAACAATTTGGTGGCCCGTACGGGGATGAGGAAAATTGGACTGACTGCCTGAGGAACGCATTGACAATATACTTGGCGCCACAGACAGGTTAGCAGAAACCTTTTCATGAATTCTGCATAATTGGCATATTCTAAAATTACAATTGTCAATGTGTGAATCGGGATAGTTATAAATTTGGACGGTTTGGGGTGGTAGGTCGTCATTTCGTGTTGGATCGATTGACGAAAAAAAGAAATAAAACCGTGTTGGATCGGTAATAGAAATAAACCTTGTTGGATAGGTAATAATAGAAAAACCGTGTTGGATCGGTGGGCTTTAAGCTTTTATTCCCGGTTGTGGCGGACCCACCAGTTCCCGACGGGGGACTGGCAGAGCTGGGTTGCAAGACCCGGGGAACTGGGGAACCCCGAAATAATAAGTCATGTCGGATTGACTCATAAACAAAGGACGCTGTGTTAGATAGGTTGTGTAGAATTTTAGGTTTTAAATATTGTGCATTTGTGTGGATCTCGAGGAAGTTTGAGTGAATCTATGTCAGTGTGAATTAAGGAGTGGGGAGTGAGGACAGTAAGTGTGTGTGTGTGGAAAGCGCCAGAGATAGAGAGAGACAGGAAGTGTAGGGGCGCGGGGTTTGTGAAGACAGAGAGAAACGCGGAAGTGAGAGAAGGTAAGGTAAGTAAGGCTCCGCCTATATTTGGTTCCCTCTACTGGAGGAAGAGGGAATTGTATTATAATTTATTTGGCTCCCTCTCCTGAAACAACTAGGGATAATAATAACTATAGATAGAGCCCCCTCTGGTGAGGAGGGGATAAATTAATAAATAAAATAAATAAATAAATAAATAAATAAAATAAGATAGAATAAAATAAATAAATAATAATAACAATAATAAATATAGCCGCAAGCGGCGATGAACGGCCCTCGCCTCGAGCGACCCGCCGTGATCCGCCGCGTTCCCCTGTATCCACCCGTGACCGCCCATTACAGCCCAGCCCGTGACCAGCCCCTTGTGCCGAAGTCAAGTGATTTCAGTGGGGTCCACATTTTCAGCCTGAAAACATGACAGCCATTTTGTTTCCCATTAGACAGAATTGTCATTGAAAATATGTGGTTGGTTTTCGGTCATCGCCAAGGCAACACCATTGAAAATATGGCATGGGTCTGATTGACCTTTTGATCAGAACATCCTAAAGGATTTTTGTGCCAAATATCATTCATATGTGACAAAGTAAATTTTTTGATCTCAATACAATTTTTCCATGAGTGAGGCACAAAGCGCAGGCCAAAGCCCTGGCTGTGGTACAGGAAAAAATGTAAAAGTTATCAAAATAATTTGGATAACTCTTGATGCTCCACATCTGTAGGTGATGTTGACCAAGAATGAGGTCATTGGGCCAAACGCCCTAGGATAAGTTGTTAAAGTACATGCAAAAATGGTACATTTTGTAAAATTCCCATTGGAAATGAATGGCAGTTAGTTAAAATTGTGTTGTGCCAAAATGCAAAAAACCAGCAGTGTCCACAATCACTAAAACAATGCAGACCAATTACAAATATAATCTTCGAAGTTGCACTATATGTACAGTATTAGTAATTGTATTGCGTATTATTTATAATCTACTAATTACCCATAACTAATAAAGTCTAGTCAGACAAAAAGGAAGCGAGACAGCCAATCGGACAGCAACAGGCGGGTCTTAGAGCTGTTTGGGGATTGATTGACAGTGGGCAGGGCCAGTCTCTCTGTCGTGCGCTTTATGAGGAGAAGACAGGAGGGAAGACTGAAATGGCAGATTGTTGTATAGTAGAGAAATGTCTGTCTTTTTAACCAAACACAGTGAAATAGTGTTTATCTCAGGACTACTCTGTCTGGACGCTTTTATGTGCTGCTGCGGATCTTGTCCTGTCTCAATAAGGCGCCCTTATGACCGGAAGTTCTTGACAGGTAAGTGAGTTTTGCCAAGGTTGATTACATGTCTCATAGTAGCAACTACATTTCCAGACTTCATTAATGAAAGCAGCAGTTCATTTGAGCTGTGTTAAACAGAGACTACGTTCAGCAAGCTAGTCGGTAGCTATTAGCTTGATCCCGCTTGGTAAAACGTTTCTTTACAGCCTTTGTATCCATCTCTCGTTACGGGACACGTTCGATGCAATGTCCCTCAAATAATCTGCATTATTAGATGTAGGTTTGAGCAATGTTTTTGTAATACTTGAAGTTAGCTCGGACGCCGAGTAATTTAACCGCACTACAAGTCCCAAAATGCATTGCATCCGCTTTCTTTCCCTCTGATGCAGCGATGAGGACACAGCTGCTCTAAACACGGAGCTTACCGAGTGAATTTATGATTTATAAGAAATGAGCACAGGAAAAGCGAACTGTGAAAACTCTTATAAACAGATGGAAGAAGAGAGTGTTTGGAGGACAAAATGTGGTTTGTGACTGAATATATTTGATTTTAACAGTATAATTAATTTTAACAGTATAATTAATTACTTCTGTTAATTAGTTGTTCTTGTTAATACCCTGACTACATAGATTATTATACATAGGACTCAGAAGGATTCTACAGGGAGTGATGTCTGTGTGGTCAGCTGTAAATGAACACTATACAGGCAGTTCTGCACTGACTTTAGTAAATACCAAAACAATTTCAACCAAATTCTGTTACTACAAGTGTGTTCAGACATGTATAAGTGTAAGTTGTGTTTCAATTTCTTAGGCTCAGTTCTGCTCTAATGTGTTAATGTGGTCTCTTTTTAGAACATGTGTCAAAGCTGTCTGCAGGGACAAGTTCACAGGAGAAGACGTGCACATTCACCAGGCCAAGCTGGAGTTTTACTGTTAAGTTATTGGAGTTCGAGCCGTTTGTGTGCAGATATGGCTCAATGTGTAGGACACATATCAGCCATAAAGCTAATGACTTTGCTCCGTTTAGACCCTAACCTGTAGTGTGAGCACAGTTGTCTACCTTATCACCTACAGTATTTTCCCTGTTGCGAAGTCCTATCAAACACAGCTGTTACATTAATAACAAAATAAAGTATAAAATGAAATTAAGGGCAATCACCAGTGGATGAAAATTTACTGTTTCAACTGTTTCTACTGCTTTAGAGTGTTCATGTTGTATGCAACCTTACACTGACATGTATATATACTGACTTTCCTAATAAAATATTTGAGATGTTCCTTGTAGCATTTACATATTTGAAATATTATGCCTTTTATTTCTTTGTTCCTTGACATGTTAATAGGTTACACTTACAGCTATTTTGAGAAATAAATTAATTACACCATGGAAAACCTACAGGATTATAGAAAAAGTACTTTATTGAAGCACCACAGAGGTGTAAATTAATGTGGATAGTTTGCTGTGTTTTAATCTAAAATAAAGCTCATTTACTCATGTCAAATTCTATGCTAATATCTTTAGCATTTATTAACTACCACGTTAGCTGATATATGCTAAAGACGTTAGCATTTATTAACTACCACGTTAGCTGATATATGCTAAAGGCGTTAGCATTTATTAACTTCCATGTTAGCTGATATATGCTAAAGGCGTTAGCATTTATTAACTTCCATGTTAGTTTATATATGCTAAAGGCGTTAGCATTTATTAACTTCGTTGTTAGCTGATATATGCTAAAGGCGTTAGCATTTATTAACTAGCATGTTAGCAAGCCTTTTGTTCAGATCATTCCCCCTCCCCCTCGGTGGCAGTGGCGCGAAGACAAATTGAAATTGATTGGTCGAGAGACGTGGCTTTATTTGAAATGGTCCTATCAGAGTGGACCTTTCTTTCCCTGTATAAAAGACAGCGGCGCGAAGACAAACCCCCAGTTGCCACTCTGCGATTCACTCTGTGAGTTTGATATTCACTCTGTGGGTTTACGAGCTGCATTTTTCAGAGCTTTTTCTTGGACTGCGATCATCGGATCATTTGGATTACTGTTTTTCGTTAGTTAGTCTTGTGTGTTTTTTGTCTACTGTTAAATCTGTGTTTCGGGACATCTTCTGACTGAGAAAGCACTGCCTTGGACCTTTGAGCCTTTGGCTAGCGCCGCTAACCCAGGACGAAGGTAGGAATATTTTATGCTTAACTTTATTTTAGTACTGATATACATTTAGACCTGGTTTAGTTCTGCTTTTCTGGTTTGGTTTAGAGTTTAGATGTGTTATAATTTTGGATTGATGCCGGTGTTTAACACTAGAACTACCAAGACACAGTCATTTTGATCAATTTTACATTTTACGGTATAATAATTTACCGTGAATTGTCCTAAGTGTATGTATAATTTATTTTAGCAGTGTTATTTTATTACAATATCAGAGCATAAAAGAGCTCTGAGCATTTCTATCATTGGCCATAGCTGTCATTGACCTTATGCATTACAGTCCGTGTGATTTTCCCACGTCATCGTTGCTTAGCAACTGCTGTTTCTAGACTTTTCTTACACTGCGTCTTTCATGCGCTGACGCATCAACCCGATTCCTTTTTCCAAGTGAGTCCATTTAAATGACAGTACCCTACTTTATTACTGTAGTTACAGCATGATATATTGATAAGAATTTTAGATGATATATTTGCTAACTGACCTGTTTTATAAATTAGTTTCCCCACAGATTATTGAATGTAAAAGTTATTTTCTTATAATGGGCTGTATCTGAGTTTGATACGTTTCCATAAATTATTTTGCAATGCATTTTAATGTTTAATAGGTTATATGTTTTTAATTTACCAGGAAAATAACAGAATAACTTACTGTATTGATTTAATTCAAAATCATACTGCACTTCTTTGGTTGTGGATTTCCTAATACTTTTCCCTGTTCATTAGATTTTAAATCCCTGATGTTTATTATTACCAATCCTCACGTTACAGATCAATTTATTGAGATTATTTGCAAGTAATGACAGCTGTGGCCATTCCAGTCCAATAGTTCTAGTGTTAATCCTCGTTCAGTCCTGGTTTAGACCTGGTTTAGTACTGCTTTTCTGGTTTGGTTTTGAATATAAATTTGGTATATCTTTGGTTTAGTGTCTTACAAGCTTATTCTTCATTTTGTACAGTCTGTGTGTAGTCTTGAGTTGGGGTCAGGACTTGTGGTCTTTGTCTGGGCTGAGGTCACTTGTGCTTTTGTGGATTTAGGCATGTAAATTACTGTATTTGACAGTATTAGAAGAAGAAGAAGTACTTTTTTAATCTCCAAGGGGAATTTCAGTTGTTGCAGTAGTTATTCTAATTTAAAGTTATTAAATTTAATATTATTTAAATTATAATAACTAATAGAAAAGTAATAAAGCAATTATTTATTTTGGGGTTTGTGTGTGTGTGTGTGTGTGTGTGTGTGTGTGTGTGTGCGTGCATGCATGCGCACATGCGCGTTATTGTTTATATTGTGAATCTCTCAATATTATATATCAAAGTATATATCCAGTTTATAAAATCACCAAAATGCTTAGTCCTTGTATTGTCTTAGTGTTGTGTGTACCAGTTCATAAAGTCAAAATGCATAGTCCTGCTTTAACAGAATGCCATGTTACAGTCCTCAGTTGTAATCACTGATGTCACTGTAAATGGATTCAGGCATGTGTTTTATATTATTGTTTAATACTTCTTAAAGTCAAAATGCATAGTAGCTAGATCAGTGGAGTTCATGTAGTCTGTTTAAATGTCACTAGATTAAAACATGTTGTGTGAAGATGCCAGCCAACCTGAAAGAGATCAGTGACTGCAAAGTAGTGGTTGGGGAGAGTGTAGCCAGACGGCATAGGATGGTGGTGTGTTGGATGACTCTGGTGGGGAGGAAGATGAAGAGGACAAGGGCAGAGCAGAGGGCCAAGTGGTGGAAGTTGAAAAAGGAAGAGTGTTGTGTGGCTTTCAGGGAGGAGCTGAAACAGGCTCTGGGAGGTCAGGTGGTTCTTCCAGATGACTGGACAGCTACAGCTAAAGTGATCAGGGAGACAGGTAGGAGGGTACTTGGTGTGTCATCTGGAAAGAGGAAAGCAGATAAGGAGACTTGGTGGTGGAATGAGGAAGTTCAGGAGTGTGTTAAGAGGAAAAGGTTAGCTAAGAAGAAGTGGGGCACTGAGAGGACAGAAGAAAACAGACAGGACTACAGGGAGATGCAGCGTAAGGTGAAGGTAGAGGTGGCAAAGGTCAAACAAAGGGCATATGAGGATTTGTATGATAGGTTGGACACTAAGGAGGGAGAGGTGGATTTGTACAGGTTGGCGAGGCAGAGAGACAGAGATGGGAAGGATGTGCAGCAGGTTAGGGTGATCAAGGACAGGGATGGAAATGTGTTGACAGGTGCCACAAGTGTGATGGAAGGAATACTTTGAAGAGTTGATGAATGAGGAAAATGTTAGAGAGCACAGAGTAGAAGAGGTGACAGGAAGTAGCAAAGCTCAGTAAGGATGAAGTGAGGAAGGCGTTGAAGAGGATGAAGAGTGGAAAGGCAGTTGGTCCGGATGACATACCTGTGGAGGTATGGAAGTGTTTAGGAGAGGTGGCAGTAGAGTTTTTGACTGGGCTACTTAACAAGATCTTGGAGAGTGAGAGGATGCCTGAGGAATAAAGGAGAAGTGTACTGGTGCCCATCTTTAAGAACAAGGGAGACGTGCAGAGTTGTGGAAACTACAGAGGAATAAAGCTGATGAGTCACACAATGAAGTTATGGGAAAGAGTAGTGGAGGCTAGGCTGAGGTCAGAAGTGAGCATTTGTGAGCAGCAGTATGGTTTCATGCCAAGAAAGAGAACCACAGGTGCAATATTTGCTTTGCGAATGCTGATGGAGAAGTACAGAGAAGACTAGAAGGAGCTGCATTGTGTCTTTGTAGATTTAGAAAAAGCGAATGACAGGGTGCTGAGAGAGGAGCTGTGGTTTTGTATGGGGAAGTCTGGAGTGGCTGTAAGACAGTGGTGAGGTGTGCTGTAGGGGTGACAGAAGAGCTCAAAGTGGAGGTGGGACTGCACCAAGGATCGGCTTTGAGCCCCTTCTTGTTTGCTGTGGTGATGGACAGGCTGACAGATGAGGTTAAGACAGGAATCGCCGTGGACCATGATGTTTGCAGATGACATTGTCATCTGTAGTGAGAGCAGAGAGCAGGTGGAGGAAAATCTAGAGAGGTGGAGGTTTGCTCTGGAAAGGAGAGGAATGAAGCTGAGCCGCAGTAAAACAGAGTACATGTGTGTAAATGAGAGTGACTCAAGCAGAACGGTGAGGTTGCAGGGAGTAGAGGTGAAGAAGGTGGAGGATTTTAAGTACCTAGGGCCAACAGTCCAGAGCAACGCAGAGTGTGGAAAAGAAGTGAAGAGACGTGTGCAAGCAGGTTGGAAAGGGTGGAGGAAAGTGTCAGGTGTGATGTGTGACAAAAGAGTGTCAGCACGAATGAAAGGAAAGGTGTACAAGACAGCGGTGAGACCAGCAATGTTGTCTGGTTTAGAGACAGTGGCGCTGAGAAAAAGACAGGAGGCAGAGCTGGAGGTAGCAGAGCTGAAGATGTTGAGGTTCTCTCTGGGAGTGATGAGAATGGATAGGATCAGGAATGAGGACATCAGAGGGACAGCTCATGTTAGATGTTTTGGAGAAAAAGCCAGGGAAGCCAGATTGAGATGGTTTGGACATGTTCAGAGGAGGGACAGTGAATACATTGGTAAAAGGATGCTGAGGTTAGAGCTTCCAGGAAGGAGGCCTAGAGGAAGACCAAAGAGGAGGTTCTTGGATGTAGTGAAGGAGGACATGAGGATAGTTGGTGTGGGTGAGGAGGATACAGAGGATAGGGTTAAATGGAGGGAGATGATTCGCTGTGGCGACCCCTGAAAGGAGCAGCCCAAAGGAAAAGAATAAAGTAAAGATGCCAGTTCCAATTAGGTTTGATTAGGTTTAATTTGTTACAGCTTCTTCTTTAATGGCTGTCTTTCTTTTAACATTGAGTGTTAAAAGTGCGTGCATGCCTGTGTATGTGGTGTGTGTGTGTGTGTGTGCGTGTCATTGTGTATATTGTGGAATCACATTGTGGACACAAAAGACTTCCTGAATCTCTCAGTATTATATATCAAATTATATATCCAGTTTATAAAATCACCAAAATGCTTAGTCCTTGTATTGTCTTAGTGTTGTGTGTACCAGTTCATAAAGTCAAAATGCATAGCCCTGCTTTAACAGAATGGCGTGTTTCAGTCCTCAGTTTTAATTAATGATGTCCTTTTAAAGTGGATTCAGGCATGTATCTAATAGTATGGGTTTTTTTCAGTTTTTCTCTGATGTGTCTTTAAATGGATTCTGGCATGAATTTGATAGTATTGGCATGAATTTGATAGTATTGTATGTGCCACTACATATAGTCCTGCTATAAACTAAATACATTTCACAGTCCTCAGTTGTAATCACTGATGTCACTGTAACTGGATTCAGGCATGTATTTCACATTATTGTTTAATAGTTCTTAAAGTCAAAATGCATAGTAGCTAGATCAATGGAGTTCATGTAGTCTGTTTAAATGTCACTAGATTAAAACATGTTGTGTGAAGATGCCAGCCAACCTGAAAGAGATCAGTGACTGCAAAGTAGTGGCTGGGGAGAGTGTAGCCAGACAGCATAGGATGGTGGTGTGTAGGATGACTCTGGTGGGGAGGAAGATGAAGAGGACAAGGGCAGAGCAGAGGGCCAAGTGGTGGAAGTTGAAAAAGGAAGAGTGTTTTTGTGGCTTTCAGGGAGGACCTGAAACAGGCTCTGGGAGGTCAGGTGGTTCTTCCAGATGACTGGACAGCTACAGCTAAAGTGATCAGGGAGACAGGTAGGAGGGTACTTGGTGTGTCATTTGGACAGAGGAAAGCAGATAAGGAGACTTGGTGGTGGAATGAGGAAGTTCAGGAGTGTGTTAAGAGGAAAAGGTTAGCTAAGAAGAAGTGGGGCACTGAGAGGACAGAAGAGAACAGACAGGACTACAGGGAGATGCAGCGTAAGGTGAAGGTAGAGGTGGCAAAGGCCAAACAAAGGGCATATGAGGATTTGTATGATAGATTGGACACTAAGGAGGGACAGGTGGATTTGCACAGGTTGGCGAGGCAGAGAGACAGAGATGGGAAGGATGTGCAGCAGCTTAGGGTGATCAAGGACAGGGATGGAAATGTGTTGACAGGTGCCACAAGTGTGATGGAAAGATGGAAGGAATACTTTGAAGAGTTGATGAATGAGGAAAATGTTAGAGAGCACAGAGTAGAAGAGGTGACTGTTGTGGAGCAGGAAGTAGCAAAGCTCAGTAAGGATGAAGTGAGGAAGGCGTTGAAGAGGATGAAGAGTGGAAAGGCAGTTGGTCCGGATGACATACCTGTGGAGGTATGGAAGTGTTTAGGAGAGGTGGCAGTAGAGTTTTTGACTGGGCTACTTAACAAGATCTTGGAGAGTGAGAGGATGCCTGAGGAATAAAGGAGAAGTGTACTGGTGCCCATCTTTAAGAACAAGGGAGACGTGCAGAGTTGTGGAAACTACAGAGGAATAAAGCTGATGAGTCACACAATGAAGTTATGGGAAAGAGTAGTGGAGGCTAGGCTGAGGTCAGAAGTGAGCATTTGTGAGCAGCAGTGTGGTTTCATGCCAAGAAAGAGAACCACAGGTGCAATATTTGCTTTGAGAATGGTGATGGAGAAGTACAGAGAAGGCCAGAAGGAGCTGCATTGTGTCTTTGTAGATTTAGAAAAAGCGTATGACAGGGTGCCGAGAGAGGAGCTGTGGTTTTGTATGGGGAAGTCTGGAGTGGCTGTAAGACAGTGGCGAGGTGTGCTGTAGGGGTGACAGAAGAGCTGTCACCCCTACTGTCAAGTGGAGGTGGGACTGCACCAAGGATCGGCTTTGAGCCCCTTCTTGTTTGCTGTGGTGATGGACAGGCTGACAGATGAGGTTAAGACAGGAATCGCCGTGGACCATGATGTTTGCAGATGACATTGTCATCTGTAGTGAGAGCAGAGAGCAGGTGGAGGAAAATCTAGAGAGGTGGAGGTTTGCTCTGGAAAGGAGAGGAATGAAGCTGAGCCGCAGTAAAACAGAGTACATGTGTGTAAATGCGAGTGACTCAAGCAAAACGGTGAGGTTGCAGGGAGTAGAGGTGAAGAAGGAGGATTTTAAGTACCTAGGGTCAACAGTCCAGAGCAACGCAGAGTGTGGAAAAGAAGTGAAGAGACATGTGCAAGCAGGTTGGAACGGGTAGAGGAAAGTGTCAGGTGTGATGTGTGACAAAAGAGTGTCGGCACGAATGAAAGGAAAGGTGTACAAGACAGCGGTGAGACCAGCAGTGTTGTCTGGTTTAGAGACAGTGGCGCTGAGAAAAAGACAGGAGGCAGAGCTGGAGGTAGCAGAGCTGAAGATGTTGAGGTTCTCTCTGGGAGTGATGAGGATGGATAGGATCAGGAATGAGTACATCAGAGGGACAGTTCATGTTAGATGTTTTCGAGAAAAAGCCATGGAAGCCAGATTGAGATGGTGTGGACATGCTCAGAGGAGGGACAGTGGATACTTCTATTTATATTCCTGATTTATCTAGCTTACAGTTTAGACTTGTTTTACACTTGCTTTAGTCCTGACTATGATTTAAGATTTAGTGAACTGATTAGGTTTAAGTTGATAGGTTTGATTAGGTTTAATTGGTTACAGCTTCTTCTTTAATGGCTGTCTTCGTTTTAACATCTAGTGTTAAAAGTGCGTGCATGCGTGCGTATGTGGTGTGTGTGTGTATTATTGTTTATATTATGGCCGTGGACACAAAAGACTACCTGAATCTCTCAGTATTATATATCAAATTATATATCCAATAAAATCACCAAAAGTCCTTGTTAGTCCTTGTATTGTCTTAGTATTGTGTGTACCAGTTCATAAAGTCAAAGTGCATAGTCCTGCTTTAACAGAATGGCATGTTACAGTCCTCAATTTTAATTAATGATGTCTTTTTAAGTGTATTCTGGCATGAATTTGATAGTATTGTATGTACCACAACATATAGTTCTGCTATGAACTAAACACATTTCACAGTCCTCAGTTGTAATCATTGATGTCACTGTGAGGCATGTATTTCATATTATTGTGTTTAATACTTCCTGAAGTCAAAATGCATAATAGCTAGATCAATGGAGTTCATGTAGTCTGTTTAAATGTCACTAGATTAAAACATGCTGTGTGAAGATGCCAGTTCCAGTTATGCAGATAAATGAACAAGTGCATGAATTTAGTCCTGATTTACACCTTGAATACTTCTACTTTTATTCTTGATTTATTTATCTTGATTTAGCTTACAGTTTAGACTTGAGGATCACTTGATTTACACTTTTACATTTTTTCTTTTACTTTTACGTTTACACTTGATTTAGTCCTGACTACGATGTAGGATTTAGTGAACTGATTAGGTTTAAGTTGATAGGTTTGATTAGGTTTTTAGGTTAATTTCATTTCATATTGGAATCTCTGTAAAAGTTACTTTAAGAGCTACAGGACATCTATCTATCTATCTATCTATCTATCTATCTATCTATCTATCTATCTATCTAGGTTTAATTGGTCACAGCTTCTTTAATGGCTGTCTTCATTTTAACATTGAGTGTTTACATCTTCAGATGCCTCGTGGGAAGGGATTCCGCCGTTCCCTTGCCGCCCGGAAGAGGAGAGCGGAGCAGCTTGATGTTCCACTCCTGCCTCCTCCTCTCTCTGCCCGCACTGAGACCATTACCCGTATGTTAAAGTCTTAAATTCTTCACATTTCAGTTGTCTCCACAACTATAGGTTCATCTGTTTTGCTTAACATATTGAAATAATTGCTCTTATCTGGTGCTTTGTAGGCCGTGGTACTGGTTTCCGGCATGCCGTTCGGCAATGGTCAACTTCTTGCTTCACTGGCAAGGCTCATAAGTTGGTCATTCCTGCCGAGTCTCCCGACAAGAAGGCAAGTTTGAAAGTATGAGATAAATAAGAATTTATTTGAAGCAATGGTTTCTGAATGTACATTTTAAATCGTTTCCTTTTGTTCTAGTTTGTTCTGATTGTCGGTGACTCCCATCTATGCTCCGTGGTAGATGGAGTCGTTCCGATGCCAGAGTGCCGCATGTCCTTTGGCATCAGTTCGACACCTGGAGCTTGTGCCCGTGAGCTCCAGAGGGAGCTGGCTGAGACCGCGCTGCCCAGAGGTGGGTACAGTAACCACGATCTCTTGTCAACTAAAGTATAATTAACAAAATCACAAAGATTATTTGAGATAACTTCAGTAAGAGTAATGAGTTTCCCTCCTCTTGTCGTCAGATCCTTCTCTGGTGTGTCTCCTGGCTCCTTCCAACAACCTGACGGCCAGCAGGACTGTGGATGAGGCTGCTGCTGAGTTTGGCCACCTCCTGGCCTACATCTGCAGCCGCTGGCACAAGGTATGTATTTTATATTTGTACTTGTATTTTTGATGACATTAATATTTCTATCAATCTTAACAAAGTTTGCGACAAGATTTCATTTTGTAGATTGTATTGTAAATGTTTAAATTGTAATATGTTTTTGCTAGGTGTGCGTCCTGGACTTTCCGCCTCGTCTTGCTGGTGAGGTGGAGGTTCAGACCCTCCTTAGTCAGGCGTATCACAGGGTCTCAGCGCGCATGGGTATGTAAATTTAAAAAAACTGTAGTTAAGCATCTCTTCTCTTTAGATTTGACTTTACTGTACAAAAGACTGAATCTGATAATAGATTTAGACTATTAATGTTGTCATTATACTTTTGTCATCAAGGAGTCCACTACTACTCTACGGCTGAGCATTTCCCTAGGAACTGCCTGGAGCTGTGGAGCAGGGATGGCGTAAGTACAATATCATGTTATGCTTTGACAATCTATCAGCAGGTTTTGATCCTGAAATGATCCTTTATGCCTATTAAGCTTTGTGTTTGTGTTTTATTATGTGCTTCAGGTCCATCTCAGTGACAGTCATGGGATGGATATCCTTGTTCAGCTCCTGTTTGAGTACTGCTGCCTGGAGCTGGAGACCCCTGGTCCGACGGCGCCGGTGGCTCCTGGCCCATCCCGCTCCACCAGAAGGGCTTCGCCAAAGGTGGTGGTGACCGGACCACTCCCCGTGCCACGCCCACCCCCTTCTGAGTGGACCGTTGTAGGACAGGGCAGCAAGGTGAGAGGCTGGCACTTTCTGTTGCCAAAATAAGATTGATGTGTTATCTCTGTAAACTACAAAAGCAGTATGTGGTTCATTGTGTTATGTTTCTTTTAAAGAAGAGCCAGCCTAGGGTCTCCAAGCCCTCACCCATGGGACCCAATGGACAGCTGGTTCCGCAGGAGGTTAGTTAAAGGCATACTATTTATAAGTGATACTATGATGAAATGTGTGTTACTAGTGTTTTGAATTAATATGTTATTCTTTGTTATAAGGTGGAAACTGTGTTCTCCATCCCGCTCTCGCCTGTCCTGTTCAGCCCTGCTATGCTGGTTGAGATGGAGAAGATCTCTCCATCTCACCTTGGTTCTGTCGATTGCACGTCCTCCTTTCCTGCTGGAAAGAAGGTAAATTTAATTTCTAATTTTGTTAATTCTAGCTTGTTGTCATGTTACCAGAGCTCAAATGAAATCATCCTCAATTTTTTTTTTTAATTTTTTAAATTCGTTTTAATTCGTTTTAATTTCCCCCGACCAGCTTCAATGCGCACGTTCATCAAGAAATTAGAACCAAAGCCAAAATGTCCAAAGTGTGTCGAAAAGGTTGAAGATGCAAAGTGCACCTGCCTGACTGTCCAGGTTGATTCGATGACTACAGAGCGTGCTGCATATATCATGACTGCTATAAAAGAAGCTCTGAATGACAAAAACAACCCCTGTGACAGTGTACAGAGTTTGTTTGCGTCAATAGGAATAACGCAGGCCATTTTTGAACACGCGTACAAGCGTTTAGGGGGACACACACAGATTGTTTTAAAGAGAGAAGTCAATGAAGTTTGGGTGAATCAGTACAACAAACATTTATTGAAATGTTGGAATGCTAACATGGACATACAGTTTGTTGTAGATGCATGGGCTTGTATCGTGTATATTATTTCATATATTTCTAAGGCTGAGCGAGAGATGGGCTTGTTGCTGGGCAATGCCCAAAAAGAAGCCTCCAAGGGCAATACAAGTGCTCAAGAGGCAATGAAAAAAATAGGCAGTGTTTATTTACATAATCGGGATGTTTCTTCTCAGGAAGCTGTGTCCACCTCCTGGCCTACATCTGCAGCCGCTGGCACAAGGTATTTATTTTATATTTGTACTTGTATTTCTGATGGCCTTAACATTTCTATCAATCTTAACAAAGTTTGCGACAAGATTTCATTTTGTAGATTATATTGTAAATGTTTAAATTGTAATATGTTTTTGCTAGGTGTGCGTCCTGGACTTTCCGCCTCGTCTTGCTGGTGAGGTGGAGGTTCAGACCCTCCTTAGTCAGGCATATCACAGGGTCTCAGCGCGCATGGGTATGTAAAAAAAAAATTTAAAAAACTGTACTTAATCATCTCTTCACTTTAGATTTTACTTTACTGTACCAAAGACTAAATCTGATAATAGATTTATTAATGTTTTCATTATACTTTTGTCATCAAGGAGTCCACTACTACTCTACGGCTGAGCATTTCCCTAGGAACTGCCTGGAGCTGTGGAGCAGGGATGGCGTAAGTACAATGTCATGTTATGCTTTGACAATCTATCAGCAGGTTTTTAAATGATCCTTTATGCCTGTAAAGCTTTGTGTTTGTGTTTTATTATGTGCTTCAGGTCCATCTCAGTGACAGTCATGGGATGGATATCCTTGTTCAACTCCTGTTTGAGTACTGCTGCCTGGAGCTGGAGACCCCTGCTCCGACGGCACCGATGGCTCCTGGCCCATCCCGCTCCACCAGAAGGGCTTCGCCAAAGGTGGTGGTGACCAGACCGCTCCCCGTGCCACGCCCACCCCCTTCTGAGTGGACTATTGTAGGACAGGGCAGCAAGGTGAGAGGCTGGCACTTTCTGTTGCCAAAATAAGATTGATGTGTTATCTCTGTAAACTACAGAAGCTGTATGTGGTTCATTGTGTTATGTTTCTGTTAAAGAAGAGCCAGCCTAGGGTCTCCAAGCCCTCACCTGTGGGACCCAAAGGACAGCTGGTTCCGCAGGAGGTTAGTTAAAGGCATACTATTTATAAGTGATACTATGATGAAGTGTGTTACTAGTGTTTTGAATTAATATGTTATTCTTTGTTATAAGGTGGAAACTGTGTTCTCCATCCCGCTCTCGCCTGTCCTGTTCAGCCCTGCTATGCTGGTTGAGATGGAGAAGATCTCTCCATCTCACCTTGGTTCTGTCGATTGCACGTCCTCCTTTCCTGCTGGAAAGAAGGTAAATTTAATTTCTAATTTTGTTAAATCTAGCTTGTTGTCATGTTACCAGAGCTCAAATGAAATCATCCTGAATTTGTTAATGTATCGTACTTTTTTTTTGACGCCTCAGGTGAGACGTCGCAAGCCTGCTGCCTCAAAGAGACGCCGGCCCAAGTGGCAGGTAGTGTTTTTTGAGATAATAAGACAATTTGCTTTTTAACGTTTCAAGTAAATTAATATATGAATTTTTTTTCTTTAACCAAGGTGGAGGCAGCACCGGTGGTTGTGGAGGTGAGACCTGGTTCACCTGCCAGCTCCACATCCACAATGGATGAGGACCAGGTTTGTGTGGTTTAAAAAACTTGGGAATGTTCTACCATGTTAAATATTGAATTGTTAGATGTTTAATTCACAAATCTTTGCTGCTTAGAGGATGGAGGCTGGACTTGTGTGGGTGTCACCAGGAACGTCACCTAACAGTGTTGTGATACTGGATGCGTTCCTGGAGGACGAGGTGTGTGACATTTTTTATACATGTTGAAATATGTTCATTTAAAATATTCTGAAGCAGGTTAAATAAGATGGATTAACAAATAAAACATTTTACTTTCATCTAGGTGCAGTTTGGCGATGTGGCGGTGACACCAGGAACGTCACCTACCAATTTGAAGGACCAAACTGTGGTTTTCATGGACCAGGTACGTTAACATTATTTAAATGGGTGTATTCAGACAAAACATTTTTTCATGTTTAGCATTAGATCAAGTCT